>NC_046666.1:114722161-114773411 GCF_010883055.1 Belonocnema kinseyi | reverse complement strand
AGATCTTAAGATCGTCCATGTAAAATACATGAGTGACCTTGTACTTTCGATCTGCAGGTTTGCCGCACAAGTAACCGTCGGAATGGCGCAGTGCTAGAGATATTGACAATAATGTAAGACAAAAGGGGAGTGGGCTCATGGTGTCTCCCTGAAAGACACCTCTCTGAAACGTGACCTTGTTAGTTGTCACACGATTTTTGCCAGATGAGATAGTAAATCTGGCTTTCCAAAGCGGCATCAATCTCTCTATGCACCCAACTATTTGCGGATGAACCTTTAAGGTTTCCAAAAGACAGATGATAAGTCTATGGGATCTCGAATCGAAAGCTTTCCGATAATCAATCCAGGCCATCGATAGGTCACGCTGGTAGAATGCTGCTCTTTGCAGACACATCTCTGACCCACCTCTCCCTCCGTTCTAGACTTCTCTTAGCGTCAGATAGTATACGTATTCTCTCAACAATATGCTGCCTGATGGTCAGCAGTTTTGACTTGTTGAGTGTGTGATAACGGGTCCGGAGTTCGCGCGAACTTTCGAACCTTGGCGGTAAAATTCCTGCCAGATGTGATGTAGTCAATCACACATTGAATGCGGGACGCGTACTGTCTTGCCCAGCCTATTTTTATGGCAAGTTGACGCATTCGTCTTTTGGTCTTATGATCAGCCGTTGATTTTGTTTTACGGTTCGCATCGGCCAAAGCTCTCGCTGCATTATACACACAATAATTGATAGCCCAGAGGTCGGATTCACCGGAAAAATTTCCACAAAACTCGTCATCCATTTCAGCCAGATCTTTAGGCTTGAGAGAAACCTTGGTGTTGATGTTTCTCCGGGTCGTAAAGCATCGCTCTTCATCTATTGGATACCTGCCCGCGGTTGGTCTTAGTGTCGCCTCTCTTTATTTGTTGCCGGCTTGTTCTAGCTGTGGTAGAGTAGGCGTTCCGCTTACATAGCCCCTTGTACGGAGTAGTTCAGCATGGTTTCACAGACGTTGCTGCGAAAAGTGCGATAGCTCCGGGTGTTTCTCGCACCACAGAGCATGCAGCCGTGCTATGTAACGCCGTTCATGGGCCACACTCGCATCTTAGCACTCTAGCAAGTCGTGATTCAGTTGCTCCGTCCAATCCAAGGTCGCGAGATCCCGTCGATCCATCGCATTGAATCCATTTTCATTGGCTCCCCCAGCTCTAGATTGGTCGGCATTGTTGGCCGACCCATTGTCGGGAGCCCTGCGCGTTCGGTTGTTTTGAACCGCACTTACTACAACTATGTTTGGTGTTGTCATTGTTGTTCCCACGAGAAGCTAGGGAAAGGGGTTCGTCCATCCTTGTAGAGCCCCGCATACAAGAATAAGGCTGCGTACTCTGAGAGGTCGCCCGGTATCCCAGAGTCACCGTTCTAGACACCTCACCCAGGTGCCATTCAGTTTTCGGCACGGTTTTCACACCTCCTCTTGGGGGTTAATTCCTTCGGGACCACCCCTGGACAAATGTCCGCGATTGCCTATTTATTTTTGTAACTATATTCAGCAGAAACCCTTGGTACAGGGACCCTCTATCCGCAACCCGAGGACGCGTTCGGTGGCTTTGTCATAGGCCCTTCGGTTTGATTCTATATATATATATATATATATATTCCTCCATACGAGTATCTGTATACATTTAACCCTTGCCCTTATTTTTCAACTGCTCCGTTGCAAACTGCATAATATCCTAATCCATACTGTTCACAGGATAAAACAAGATGATTACTCAAAATATGATTGTATTGTAATATGATGTTACGGGAATAACCTCTAATAATCAAGGGTTTCGGTATTAGAAGCTGCGGAATGCAGTAGTGTGTGTTATTCTCGTGCTTGTGGTGACCAATGCATACAAGTGTATCCTTATTTACAACTGTAGTACTTATTGATGTATAATTAATATGAAACAAGAGATATCATGTGTAGCTGTGTATGTATAAAAGTGAGTAAGGAAAGGATGATGAGTGCTAATGTGTGTGGGGGGGGGGCGTTAAGAGTTTTGTGTGTGTGTTTGATTATAAGTGTTTGTTTCAAGAATTTTTATGTGTAAGTGGTGTTAGTGAGAAGAGGGGATACGAATACAACACACCACTCATCTTCACATCAGCAGACAGTATATTAATTAACTTGCACACTAATAAATGCACAACATTCTTTTATGCTTACGGTTCTGCTTATTTTTATACTTATAGTTCCAACCTTCAAACTAACTCTCGCACGTATTCACGCACGCGCACCACATATTATATGACAAAAAATCATTGTACGCCTTCATTTACACCTTACACTTGAAATTCTAACACGAAAATACCTCCAGGTAGTAAAAGTAAAAATTTCGTTTGTGGATAATCATATAAACACACATTTTAACAGATTAAAACCGATTCCTTTAATAGAAAATGTGTCGATGACTGCCCTCGGGTGTATAATGGATTATAAAAAAATGGGCGGGCCTAGGTCCAGAAAAAGTAAAATGGTAACTTTTGTACCTCAATCAAAAACGAAAGAAAGTCCATCAGACTGTAAATTATTGGCCATAATTCCACGCCATGCGAACTAATGGAAGGCACTCTTGATCTCTATTTTAAATTTGGTTCAGGAACTTTAGGAAGAGCATAAGATTTAGCTCCTATCGACTCTATTAGAGAAACTAAAATAGGAAAGTCTGACCACACACGCACAATAGGGTGACATGAAAAAAAACATTTTGTGTTTTCTTACGAGCGAAAGGAAAATAACGTACCTGAACACTTTTACGCCAAATTCAGTCAATCTGGACGGGAACGCTAACTAATCCTGTTATAGAGTCACATCGATGAAAAGAGTTAAATTTGTACGCTTATAATCTACTCTTCACTTACCGAAATTGTCAGCTTTTGCAATGACAAGGTTCTAAGATGACGTGCTACCTCTAAACATTGTTTAAAATTAAAAAGAAGAAAATGCAGTGAAAAAACTTTTTTTATGGAAAGGGGTAGAAAAGTTGTAATTTCAGTTAAAAAGAACCCCTCTAAAGTTTCATTGAAAAAATCCTTCCTCATTCACATCCATTTTTTACATGAAAATGATGAAAAATCGCACATTCTCATTATTTTTTGGGAAAAAATATTTTTAAGGCTTAAACTGATCGTAAAAGTTGTATACGGTAACTGAATTCGTAACTGTGTAGTTTCTATTCTAAGCTGGACCTACATTTTTCTTTCCCAACATACATCTAAGCGAAATGAGGTATCGTTCTGAAAGTTTGGGAAATGAAAGAGGAGACAATAAATTGCATGTCTCTGCTTTGTTCCGGTGAAAATTTTGAAAAAAGAAAGTTTCGAAGAAAATAAAACTAAGAAGCTATATCGGTACTTTTCTTTCATAACTAACGTCCACACGGAATGAAATATCGTGTTAAAAATTTGAGACTATAAATAGAAGGCACGGAGGAAGGTGTGCCTGGCCCTAAATAATTAGTGCAAACTAATGTTTTCACTTGAAATGCAAATAACCAAATTTGATCTGATATACGTATCAGCTGTGTCAGAGATGCACTATCGCAGCGAGTAGACAACTTCGAACTTCTATGGGTCTTTGGGTAATACAGACTGCATGCTTACCGACAGAGAAAGATATAAGTCAAACTTCTGTCGTATAGCCTAAATGCATCGGTTGATTTCTCATTTTTATAACTAAACTTTTTTCTTCCCTTAACTCTGTGCCTTGTCATGAGAAAAAAAATTTAGGCCGCGATCACCGTATTATAGAGCTAAATAGAGGAGTTAAAGATAGCTAAAAGAGCATTGAAATAAACGTTCATTTGTTATAGATAATTTATATCTTTCTTTTATACTTTTTGTTATTAGTATTTAGTTTCTGCAAATAGGGTGATGCATATGCTTGACTAGACGAAGTATCGTGTTTACATACTCGTAATTATGTATTGCTAATGTTAAGGGAGATGTTTCATTTGGTTATAATAAATTAAGTAAAATGAATATTAAGTATTGTAAATTTGAAGTCATCAAAAAAATTATAGTGACGAGCATATTAGCTTGACTTTTCGAATTTTCTTCAAGTTAAGTCAGACTTTTACTGAAAATAATGAAAAACAGTAGAATTTTAATTTACCTTAGCCTTTATATTTTTATTTTATTAGCTTTTGGAATACAAAATGACATATATCTCGATGTCTGAAAATCACAGCCCTAGAAAATTTTGCATTTCCCACTACTAGGGTCGCAGTATGCCTGTAGAGATACGTAGTTCCCGCCTGTGTGGGGTACACCCTCAGCATGTGCATAACATGCTCTGCATCTATCGCTGGGAATTTCTTGACAGTAAATGCGGTCGCGGTATACTGAGGTGGAAATTACACCGTCCTGGAATGTGAAAATGAAAACCTCTGTACTTCAATTAAGCCCTGTTGATTTGAGAAGAGCAAAAGTTTGCTCTTTTGACACTTTGCTCAAAAGTTAACTCTTTTCGGCACTTATCGTTGAAAAAATCTTGACATAAAGTGCCTACACGATATTCTAAACTGAAAATTACACCACCCAGGCACGCAAAAAGGAAACTCTCTGTAAGAATATAAAGTTCCAGCGTATAGGACGTTTTGCGTTTGGTGGAGTGATATTAGGGCTCATGTCGTAAGAGTAGCAGAGATGTTAATAAAGCGCTCTTAGAGCCGCATTGTACATTTGGATGTACGTTGTTCCCGCATGAGTTGAACGAGATAGTTGGTGTCCTAGATGCTTGGGGTATGCATGACGGGCTCTGCAGCTATCATCGCGAATGTCTTGGCTCACAATGTTTTAACCGTATGCTTAATTGGAAATGACACCGTCTTGATACGCCAAAATGAAACCCTCCGTGCTCAACTACAACCCGGGTAATTTAAGGAAAGCAAAAGTTACCTCATACGAAATCGACTGATCCCTATAATTTCTGTGGAAGACGCCGTGCGTCCTATTGTCGAGGAACCGGTTCGCGAAAGTTTGTCCCCTATGTGTTCTTGATCTGGGCCTTCAGATGTACTGAAGTCATGTATTGAAGTCAAGGCCATTGAAGTCAATGTTTTCCAGATGAGATAGTAAATCTAGTTTTTCAAAGCGGCACTAATCTCTCTGCAATGCACAATGTACATTTTTTGCCATGCAGGTCCGATTGTTCGAACAATCCTACACTTTAGGATAGCTTTACAGATCTTATGCAGAGTGTTCAGGCAAGTGATTGGCGCGTAATTCTTCGGCTCAGCTCAGAAGACGAAGCAATCGAGATTAAACAAGAGGTTTATTTGGCATGGAAAAACGTAGAAAATGAACATCAGCTAGAGGAAGCTGCACCCCAAGATCAAGTGGCATCTCGTAAATCTACTAAACTTAACAACATTTATAAAAGGCAGATTTCCTCATTCGATCAGAAGCAAAAGACAAGGTTCAGCAATGAACAAGGCGATTAAAATCAAGAACTTAAATTTAGCTACCTTCAGATGAATTTTGGTCATGATTTACTAAAATTCAGAGCTGCAGAACCAACACAAAATTATTCTCTTCACAAGCGATCACAAACAATCTTCGTGCACTGATAGAACCCTTGAACTACAAGGTTTCACCTATTCATTTAAACGCAACACTACCTGCAATAGAGGTGCAAACTCTTGTGTCTTGTGCATCTATGGCAGCCATTAGAACGTTGGGCAGCAGAATTATGCTTACAAATGCTTTGGTTAGATGTTAATGTCAGTAAAGTAAGGAGCTAATTAGGTCGATTGACTTAATATAAGAAAGAAATTAAAAACACAATGCTGATACACCATAATATACATAACCAGCAAGACAGCGAAATCCCTCAATGGGAAGACATGGCTGACAACTAGTCGGGTCTTTTGAGAAAAATAAGCAGACGTAATTTAGGCGCTGCGTGGTTCCAACTAGAGAAAGGAAAACCAAGCAGTAATCCTCAAATGGAGCTTAATAACATATAGATTCAGATGTAGAATGATTTGATGAAACAAATCAATCCTTTCTTCGACCGTTGATATTTATTGATTTCAAATCGTAGATTTCAAATTATTTATGTCTTACGTTCCAATCGTAAATCGAAAAATAAATATGAGTTAATTATAATATGAGTTAATTAAATGTAAATGTTGTAATAAAGCTTATATAGGTGAAACTGGCAGGAAATGTATATATGCATGCATATGTATGTATGTGTACATATACACTTTTTTTAAATTTCTTATTTCAAAATTAAACTCAATTACGCGCTTCCACATCAGTGGTTTTCAATGGAAACTTGCCTATTACATCATCGTTCATTACGTATTCTTCATGTATTTCTGAAACTGTCAATTTCTGTTCGTCCGTCCTAACCTACGCTAATTTGTTTTCTCGTACTATATTTTTTTTAAATGTAGTCTAATCGATTGAAGTCTCGAAATGTTACTTAAATGTTACTTTTTTGACTGAAATTTGATCTGCTTGACTATTTTCAACCATCATCAACTCAGGTAACAATGTACTTAAATCTACGTAATTATCCATCATATTTGTTCAGACTAAAATTACTTATCTTTAATATAATTATTTAGGTTAAGAACCTTTGCAAAAGGTACGCATGTGTACCGAAACGTCAGGAAGTTCAAAAGGAGTTTTTTCTATTAAATAAATATCTGAGTTTCGAAGAACATGTTTTTTTTTTACTCATATTTATTTTTCGATGTACGATTGGACCGTAAGACATAAATAATTTGAAATCTACGATTTGAAATCAATAGATTCAGATGTTTCAGCGGTTTTGAAAGGGGTATGTATCTGAAAAGTCCCAGGTCCGGACATGGTGCGCAATTTCTGGTGTACTTTCCTGACTCATGTGACTTGTGTCAATGAACCAAACAATTTTTCCTAATAAGATTATATAAGACACCTAAAATTTTAGAAAATTTATACATGTTACGCCTCAAAAAATCTGTTAAGCTTATAAATATTGTCTTAGTAAATTCGCCTGTTTCATCTGGCGTAATAAAGGCATATTTGAATGTAGCTTCCACGAGCAAAGGAACCTGCATATGACCCTGCGCGAAATCGAAAGTAGCCCGAGAATTAGAGTAATAAGCAAGTTACTGTCGCGTATTAAAGCTCAGTGTTCTTCAAAATTTGATACTTTTTTTTTATTTGCAATGATTGACCACCAATCTAGGTTCGCCATTCTTTCTTCGAACTAACAAAAATGGACTCGCGTATAGTGAATTAGTATCTTTCGTAAGACCATAGTTTCTATACTCACGTGCAATCTTTTTGATAGTTTTGCTTTTCGCGTTGCTTGCATGATTTGACATACTGCATACAGGCGTATACCTTCTTTTTCCACATTATCCATCTCGATGAAAGATATACACCAAGGTCACAGGTACAGCTAGAAATCGCATTCCGATAAACATTTAAAGAACTGACTAGTTTTTGTTTAATTTCCGGCGACTGCTGTCAATCGATGAGGACCCTAGTAATGAAAAGGATGAAAAGTTAACTCGAAGCACTATATCGCCCTTCTCTTAAGATCTGATTTGGATCCCTCGCATTAACCAAAGAGATACGTAATTGCTTTTCTTTTGTAAACCTAATGTAGGTGCATCTGCAAATGATTTTCGGATCATCATGTCAATTTCTTGGTGATCATCTGAAGCAGGAACACTATCGCTTCAGGAACTGACACTCCGTCTATTGATAACTCCACTCAATTGAAACCAGGAGACTCAACAATTTTTTATTTCAAAGTTGCCCAAAAGCCTTTTGATTCTATAATAGTACAATCGGAACAACCGCTGTCTATTTGTCTAAGAAATTCTTTGCCGTTCACTAGCACTGCCTTGAGATATTTCGCAAGCGCACGATTACTCTTGATGTGAGAAATTTTTCGAACCTTCGATTTTTCCGGTACTGTGCAATGAAGCTGAGTTTGACCTTGCGCCACACATCTTACAAGAGTCTTCTCTTTATAGTTCGGAACAATTCATTACGATATGCCCCTATCGATGACAATTATAACATTTAGGCTCCCTCTCCGCACATGTGACAGGCGGACGTCGATCAAACAGTCCTCGCGAGGATTTCTTTCCATTTGATTGCCGTGAAGCCGTTCACTGCTTTTATTTTTATGCTTCAGACTTAGTTGCTCTCTCTGGAATTTTACGGAAAAACAACACTGAGACTATAACGCAATATAAAGAATATAACTTCTCTTTACAAAGCACATGTGCCCGAACGAAAATCTGAATATATAATCGACTCGCCGCGTGATCATCGTCTTAGCGCGACCAAAATGAAATCGTCAAAGAGAGGGAATAAGTAGGATTATGAGAGAACGAAGTGCAGTCGCCCTCTAACTCTAATAGAAGGGGCAAGTTTCGCTCATCGCGATATACTGTGCTTGACATGTCGAAAACGCTACATAAGACTGTTTGTGCTTTCGCCAGACTATCACATCACCAAGCAATTTAATTGCTAAACCACAAGTGGTTAAGGAATCTTTACAATCGGAAAAGCTCGCGTCTGAATAAGCGTAAATATTGTTTGGCTCACCTGGATATTACAAGCCTTAAGCTCTTGTTCCTTTCAGGTATCGAAAAACACTTTTTACCATTTTCTAATCATTATCTGTTGCATTGACTTGATGCATGCTTAACACATTTAAAGAATAGGAAATATCTGGTCTCGTCGCACCTGCCAGATATAATAAACTTCCTACAGACTCTCTGTCAGGAGCATTTTATTTTGTCTCAGTCATGTAGTATAATATCTCACCATCGCAGTCTAATTATCTCATTTTTCTCTCTCGATTAGGAACCAAAGTCGTAATCATGGGCGTTCTTTGAGGATGTGCTGCGCTGAAATTAAATCTCTCTAAAATTTTGTCAATGTATTTTTCTTGATTTAATTTGATAATCTTATTATTTCTATTGCGCCTAATAGAAATACCTAAGAATTCCTTGGGCTCATCAAGGATAGTCATTTCGAATTCTTCACTTAACCCAGTTATAACTTCATTTAATTTTATACTGCAATTGCTCGCCACCAGTATATCGTCTACATACAGAAGTAAAATTAAAAAGATGTCATTCACTCTCTAAACGAATAGACACGGTTCCAAGTCTGAATTTTTGAAACTCATTCTTAATGCTACATCTGTGAACCTTTCATTTCAGCGCTTAGGACTAATCCGTAATCCGTTAAGAGCACGCTCAATTTTGCCTCATGAATATCATGAAATTGACGATACCAAATGGATGTATAAAAATTTGAATGCTCATGCAGCTTATTTTTCTCGCCTTTTATATCTTTATTTTCCCCACCTCTCCCTCCTGAATCAAAAATCCCGTTAGGAATTTTCTCTATTTTCAAGCTCTTTTTCATAATTTCTATTTTGAATTTTTGATTCATCTACTGCCATGCTTTCAAGTAATTTTTTTTAGCTGTTACACTACATGTAATATATTTTTTCGCACCTAAATTTTGCTAAGCTAAATTTGCTATTACTTGTCTATTTATAATTTTCGGAAGCATCTCACTATCTGAATCTGCTTTATTAACTTCAAGCTCAATTATCCAGTAAGATCTTTTATACACGCCTGAAATAAACAATTCTTTTGATACCGGATAAAATATATCAATTTTTTCACTATCTAACTAGATACCAAGACCCATCTCTGCAAATTTACGTAACGATAGCAAGTTCTCTGTGACAGCTTCTGCACAAATAACTTTGTCAATTTCTAGCACATTTCCATTTTCTAATCTGAGTTCTAATTTTCCTTCTCCCTCTATTTGTAAGTCGGCTGAAGTTTTTCTCTTCGCGCATTTAATCACACCGTTATTTGTTTCGTCAAACGATTTGAAAATGTTTTTGGAGTGGGTCATATGCTCTGTCTCGCCTGAATCTGCTAGAAATTTTGGAAAGAATGTATCATTACGTGTGCACACAGTATTAGTATATGTATTTTCTATGTACAACGCATCATTTATAGCAAGAACATGCGATACGCAGCCATTGTTTATATTTACAAAATTTTCCTTACCTATATTGGTATTTTTCGCGCCTGTATTCTCATTGCTGTGCTGATTTGATTTCTTGGTCGAATTTCTTTTATTCCCGTCGTTATCATGGCCATTATTTCTATTTTTATAATTATTTCTACCCCTGCCTCTCTACTTATTACTTATACCGTCCTCTTTTTGATTCGCTAGATATTGCATCATTGGTATTTTGTCGTTTTAAACCGCGCCTTCGATAATTACCTTTATAATTTTTACCTCGAGAATGAGAATTATTGTACTTGCTGTTTTTGTACAGCTCATACTTCTTTTCGAACTTTTTCGGATGAGTACGATTAGCCGCAATATGATCGGTGAACTGGAAGCAGTTGTAACACTGCGTGCCTTCGCTTCTGTTCAGGCAATTCGCGCCAATATGTCCAGTGGCTTTTCACTCATAGCACCGCCTGTTATCAAACAGAACTAAGTTCACCGCTCTAGCCTCATTCGCACCAACACTACTCACCTGATTCCTGGTGATCTTGTAATGAATTACAATAAGTTTCAGCTGATCGTATGATACATTTATCTCATTGGTGTTCTTAGACACAAAATCAATTGTTTGAATTTGTGGCACAGAAACCATGACTGCATTGAAAAATGCATCTCTTTTCTAATTTTCAGATAAAGGAGTCGCGCCAAGGATATTTTCGTAATTCCTAATAATCTCCTCAAATTATTCACAAAACTCTACTGTATAACTGTATAATTTTTTCTCACCGTACGTGATGTTAAATTCCCCTCGCATCTTTTTAAGTTCTTTGAATCTTTTCAAAATTTCAACCGGATCTTAAATATGCATAACTTTAGAGTGATACTGTTGATATAAATGATTAATTAGAATATCACAAACTTTGAATCTTTGTTTTTCTAATACAGTCTCATCTCTTGCATTAGATTTCACGGTTTTATCAATAATGTGCAATAAATCACATGTTCTCAACTCAGATGATAAACAGTCGTAGAAATGTTCAAATTTCATATTATTATTCAATCTATAATCGCGCCGTATATCCCCACCTCTGTTTCTCATTTCAAACTTACACGATTCTTTAACAACATTTACTAATGAACTATTTCCGTTAGCACAACTTTGATCTTTCTCAACGCGCCTCAAATCGTCAAGTTGCTCTTTAACAACCCTTGAAAATTCGCTTCCAAGATCAGTTTGCACCTTCGACCTGATTTGGTCCGTCTTTTGCATCACGCTGTACATTTGCAGTAGTGTCGCACCAAACTGCTCTATTGTCCAAGTTGCTGCAGCGCGAATTTTGCTGACCGCTGAAGTCAATTCGGGCCGATATCAACCGCGTAATTGCTTATAAAGGCTGGCAGACTTTCACCTGTTTTATTTCCACCAACTATAGATTTTTTATCATTCGCCCTACTCGTAGTTTCCTTTACTTTCTCATCTCCTTTTCTCACGTCGCTGTTGGTATCTTGCTTTCATCTTCCGATACGCTCGCCTTTGACGCATCATCGATAGTTGGGTTCTCCAATTATGTCCGCGGCAATTTTGTCTGCAGCCGACCAAGTTATGTGATACCGTACACCAAGCACACACACACTTCCAGACTGACTAACTGGAGCTTCACAATACTAATTTTTATTAACATTTGTTAAATTAGTTTAATCAATTTACATCGAATTTCATATAAATATTGAGCTAATTTAATTTAAATTTAATCAACCAGAGGGTAACATTATATAATTCTATAAACACAAGCGTTATGTGTGTACGTACTAGCATACATACATACAAGCATGCACTATATCTCTCTTTCTGGTACACATACATGTTTTATCTCACCAAAATCTCGCCCAGCTCATTTTTTATTGAACTCAACCGTCTTATAACCCTTGCATTTTTCTAGGTTTATGAAAAGAATTTTTCCTTCCACTCTTGTCAAAATTTTCTCATCCGTATGTATATCATATAACTTATATGAACTAGTTATATAGTTCCACAGAACCTTGAGCACCTTTTCAGCTGTAAAACGTTTTAAACTAGTTAATATTCATATAATTCTGTAGACCATTAGAAATGACCACTTGTATATAAATCTTTCTCTCTCTCAACTCTCCTCTATTCGCCCAAGCTTTTCGCTACGCCGCACCACAGCACGCAAGTTCTATCTCTGTCTCTCTCGACTCTTTCATACATGCGCAGCCGGCAATCAAAACGTGCGCCCAAACTGCGCGCTAATAAGAATTCCCGAAATAAACAAAACTCCCTTGGCCAACGCGACTCATCTTGTTCACCGATGTTTTCCTTTTCGCGTTTTTTGCGTTCTCGAAAATTTCTCGGCCTGCCGCATTCACTCTCGCTCTCGAAACATATATTCGTTTGATTAAATTCACACCTCTATAAAATATTTTTTTTTGTGCAGCGTGAATTCGCACCTAGTTTTTCTCGGGGATATTACAAACACGCAAGCGTTTCAAATAAAAAAATATCGATTCTTTTATCTCACCATTTCACACCTTGATAAAAGAAGAAAACGGTTATGCGGCGGTCACTTCCACAAGAAAAATAAATTTTTGAAATTACTTTCTCATTACATTCTTTGTTTCGTTTCTCGACTCAGCCATCTCTTCATCTGTGCTCGCCATTATCTTGGCGGCTCTTTTACCTTACCATGAAGAGAATATCTTAAGTTTTTCTAGGCACAAAACTTCACTTAAATGTCAAACAGCGTCTATTGCGCAGTGGAATCATGAAGAAATACACCTCTGGGCCAATAACCTTACATATATATTGGAGGTACGGGTTTCACCAAAAAAGAACACTGAGAATATAAAGAAATATAAAGAATATATTTCACGTCTGTTTACAAAGCACATGTGTCTGTACAGAAATCTGAATACATAATCGACTCACCGTGCGCTCATCGCCTTAGCGCGACCAAAATCAAGCCGTCAAAAAGAGGGGATAAGTACGATGATGAGAGAACGCAGTGCAGATGCCCTCTAACTCTCACAAATAGTAATTGCTCATCATTTCATTTTTCTCTTGAAATTGTTTACGCATTTTCTCACATTTTGTAGTTTTCCCTTTTTCCAGTATATGAGAATTTCTAAACAATGCCTCAAAGACTACTAAGTGAGCAAATTTTTGTTCTCACATTGGAAAGCAATCTTCTGCACCCTCTTTCATCTCCATCTTTGCTTCCTCAAGAAAAAATTTATGTGGCCAGTTGAAGCTCCCGCGTTAGGGTGGTCCACATTTTTTTCTTAGAATTTTCATGCATATTTCTAACACTTTCTAAGATGTTCCTCGATTTTCGTAAATCGAGACATCTACTTTATCGACGTTAAAAGTTTTTTTCCTATTCCTAAAGTATTTCACTAGAAAACTTTCTTCGTAATTATAAACATTTTGATATACAAAAACGTTCCTTAGTCCTTTAGGTATAACTTCCTAAATCCTGAACACGATATCTCAATTTAGTCACGTGATCTCGACCTTATCGACGTTCAAAGTTTCTTTTTCTCTCCGCTAGAAATCATTAAAAATGCTCCAGAAATAATGGTAGGTTACGTGCATGCAGATACTTATTTGTTGAATTGCAACGAATGTGCAAATTGTATTGCTTACATTAATTTTGTTTAAGGTTTAGACGATTTAGTCCAAAATTGGTGTCAGTGCTCAATATACGCGAACCAAAAAATCCGAAATGCATCAAACCAAACATTATCACTATACACTACACTATACAATCAAGATGAATACAGACAGTGAAGACAATATGGACTATGATTTCGGCTAAAGGCTTTGTGCACGTAAGATGCACTGAACACCTAAAACAGCTAGAAGTCCGCAGGATAGAGACAGCAGCTCAGAAAGTGGTTTTATTAAACACGAGTCGCATTGTAAGTAACTGTTGTGCAATCGAAATAGCAGTAAAAAACGAACTCCATTCTACATGATAACTGTAATTTTGTGACAAAAACAATATCGTCGCATGAGATTTCAAACAGAGATTGATCCAGTCGTCCGAGAACACAAATTCGAATGAACAAAAAAAAACGTAATTTGTAAAATATGACACGATCTGCTTTATTTGATTTTCTTCCCTTACTTTTTTGTTATATTAGGCTCCTTTCAGTCACTTTTTACACCTAATATATCCCTTAATATCCGTGACCTTCCATCCCTTCAGAATAGGTTCGGCGACTGTACGCACTACAGCCCAGGGTTAGCGCTCCTAGATTGGCCACCTAATCCGTTTTCCTTTCTAATACAATCAATGCCTTAGTTAAAAATACGTTATTCTTCTTAAAATTTAAAAATCCAAGTTTAAACATATGACAGGATCATGATAAATGTAATGTAACAATTTTCAACGGTGCACTATTATTTAGTTTAATGATTTGTAAATTCTTTCAAGTTTTGTTAACATAATTATTCTTCTATAAAGCAATATGGTCAGTAGTTACCTGAATGTTCAATTCGAGATTTTTCCACTGACAAAATCGTGAGTACTTGTCACTGAAACAAAATGATCATAACAACATGATGAATTTAGTATTTATAGAAACTAGGATTCGGCCCCCTAAATTGTTTTAAAGCTTGACGAATGTCAATTGAAAGTGTGGCCGAATTAATAGTTTAAATCGTTAATTAAGTAAACACCGTCACATTCTTGTAGATAACTTGACACGGTTAACCGTTGAAAAGCATGGTCTCATGACCGATCGGCATTTATTAAAATTTTAAATTATTTAGGAGCCGAGCCCTTATACAAACATCTGACTATAGTTTTAAAAACTTATTTAATATTCGCAAGCTTACCTCTCTAGAAACTTTTTAAATGGATCTCCCCTCAAGTGGTTGAAAATTTCCTCTATATACGGCTGCAATCATAATTATCAAAATGGAATCTTAGTATTATGGCAAATTTTAATGAAATAATTTAAATTAGATAATCTTATACGGGAAAGCAAGCACTCATTTTTTTAAAGAATTTCTTCAGCATTAAAAAACGAAAAAAATCATCCATATTTTTGATAAAAGAGCTGAATATTCATCTCGATACAAAAACTAATCTAAAGGCCTCATTTTGCACATTATTGTATTTTTGTAAAAATAACATTTGGTGACTATACTAACTGTGATACGATTGGAGTCTCAAGAAGAATTGTGTAGATCTGTTTAAATTACAAATTTTGAATATTCGAAATTCTGTAATTTAATTAAAACATATTTTTTAAAAAAATGCTCATGATCGATAAAAACAAATCGTGGGAACCCTTATCGAGATGATGTTCGCACAGAACCCAACTTTTTTACCACCTACACCTCGTAAAATATGTATCCTAATTTTTATCCTTTTTTTCTATAAACTGACATCGAGTAGGACTACAATCTGCCCAAGTTCGAGTCGGTTACAGAAACTTAGGGTCTATAGATAGATGCACTTATCAAATAATGACCGAAATATTCAAATGATATTTCTATCTCAAAAGTCTGAAACTCATGTTCTATTAATCCGATTTATAATTTTGTGAGGATTTTCAAAATGGTGTTTATGTCAAATTACCATAGATAACTACTGGAAAAAGAATTTAACAAATATTTAAACAAAACTATTTTTTAAAACCTTTTTCGAAATTTGAGATAATTTTTTTAATTGGTCTTAAGAGGAAGCTTGACTCTTTTATTTAAAAAAGGGCCGTTGGTATGCAAATTGTATAATGAATAGTTTAAAAAATACAGGGCCGGCTGTGGGGAGACTCATTGTGTTCGCACTCAGTCGCACACAGGGCATATTCTAACGGTTAGTTCTGACCAAAAGGTCAGTTCTAAAAAAAATGGTCAGTGCAAAAATACATTTTAGCACATTTGAGCAGATAACAGCCATGAAAAGTAATTGATTTTAGCTATAATTTTTTTTAATTGCGCAACAGTGCACTACAAACACAAATAAGTATGTTAACAGTTTCAACACCATGCGCAGAAATATCGGATTTTCAAATTTTTTTTCGTATAATAGGGGTTTGGTCAATTCTAATTGAGGCTTAGAATATGTCCTGGTCGCACAGAGGGAGATTTGGTCTCCTTGCTTTTTTTTGTGTGTTCGAAGAAGCAAATTAGGTCATTATTGACGGGGAAGGTGCTTTGAGCGCAGCGCACAAACATTTGCAGAGCTAATAAGCACAAGGCTGAAGATTACACTAGAAGGCTCCAGAATGCATGAAAGTTCAACGTTATGATTTTTCGACGCTTTATGCACCATACTGAGCGAGAATTTTAGTGATTGAAATGGAAGCCTGTGCTTGGGCGAGAATCTTGTGTGTCGTGCAAATGTGTGTGCACCTCGCTTTACAGTCGAAGCCCGGGAAAGTGCACTTTCATGGTCTACGCATATGCAACGAAAAATTTCAACCTGAGCGCACATGACGCTCAATTTCTCGTTGCGTAGATGACCGTTTAACCAACCTAAAACGTAAACGTACTTAAATAAAAAAGACGAAAAAAAAATCGAAAACAATAGGCGTGTTACATAAAAGATCATATGTACCGAGGAGGCTAGTAATATTTTTTAAGCGAACGTGAATTTGCAGTAATGAGGCAATTTAATAATATAAAAATTTAATTACTATCTTTAGATACAATCAAAAATTAATTGTTTCAGAAAAAAGATATAGGACAAAAAATGGATGGATGAACAAAAACGATAAAAAAGGTAATTTTCAGGCGGCGATAATTTCATGCTTTTACAACTAGATCATTGGTTTTTGTCAGATTTGTTAAAAAATTAAGACTACTTTACTTAATTTACAAGCAAATTTCACCAAAGATACATAGGACATAAGTTATTTTACAAAAACTAAAATGTTTAATTAGTGAAAAAAATCGATGAAAACAACTGTTAAAAGCTGTGCTAAAACCACGGTCGTATATACAGGTCCCGAAACTTCCGGGAGTGTGGGTACGACCATTACCCGCGATCGTTAAAGTATTGTTGTTGTTGAAAATGCCCTGGAACTCTGAGTGTAATATGCAACGCAATATTTTTTTTAATCTTTCTATGTAGATTGTTTCATATTCCGTTAAAGTTTCCTCGTCCAAATTATCCGCACATTCTACTACTCATCTACACTGCCCCCCCCCCCCGTGGCATTTTGTAACGTCACAGGTCGTCTCATGAATCGTGGTACCCCTACTCCCGGGAGTTTCGGGACCTGTATATACGACCGTGGCTAAAACTATCTATAAATGATTCTGGTCGGTAAGATTATTTTTAAACCTTTTTTGTTACGTTAAAAAAAATTAATGAACAAAAGTTCTTTTCAGAATTGGGAATATTTAGCTCATTGAAATACAAAGTTTTGCTATATCGAGGCGTCCTAACGATAGGATGCCAAAACACGCGATCGACTAGATGATACTTGACCAAAAATATAAACAATAAAAAGCTAACCAAGAAGTAAGAACTAGAAAGTATTAGATCACGGAATTGGACAAGATGGAGCTAGAAGTTGGCCAAAACGAGAAGATGCTCGCTCGCTCCATCAAAACATTAACGTGCTATCTCGGGCGAGCAAAGCATGAAGGTGCCTCTTCTCGCTTATAATCTAAATGCGAGAAGTGGCAACCTTCATGCTTTGCTTGCCCGAGATAGAACTTTCATGATTTGATGAAGCGAGTGAGCACCTTTTAGTTTTGGCCAACTTCTAGCCTCATCTTGTTCAATTACATGAGAAAGACTTTCTAGCGCTAACTTCTCGAAAAGTTTTTTATTGCTTTTATTTTTGGTTAAGTGTCGTCGAGTCGTGTCGCGTGCGTTGGCACCCTACCGTTAAGACGCCTCGATATGTTAAATTTAAGACAAATAAATTTTTTATTACTATTATTTAAAGACAGATGCTATTTTGCAATTTGTAAAACAATATTTATAACTCTTTGATAGGGCACTGAAAATTTACAAGAATGGTGTATTATTCAAACAATTTTCATAAACAAAATCAGAGTTCGGCTATTTTTCAACGAATATGCGCAATTTTTTAAAGAAGTAACTAAGAATATCTCTTCGATGACTTTTTTCTATGATGATATAAAACATCCCAAGAATTATTAGTTATCTAAACAATTTTCATAAACAATTTAAGAGTCTGACTATTTTATAACTCTCTGATACGATATTTTGCAAATTTATAAAAATGATTAATTATTTACACCATTTTCATACATAAATTTAGAGTTTGGCTATTTTTTTAACGAATATGCTCAATTTATTTACCGAGCCAACTAGAAATGTCTGTCTGCCGACTCTTTTCTATTATGTTTTGCAAATTTACAAGAATTATTAATTATTCTAACAAGTTTATAGTTTAGCAATTTTTCCGATGAACTATTAATTATTTAAACAATTTTCATAAACATATATTTTCGAATCGTCGTGAAATTAAAAAAAAAAAATTGTGTGAATTTTGAGAAAGATGAATTGTTACATCATTAATCATTTACTATGTACTCCTATAAAAATGTGTAACAAAATTCCGTATATGATGGTACGTTTTTCGGAATCAAAAGATTTTACACTAGAGCAAGTGGGAACATATGTGATTATGCGCTCCCTGATTTTAGATTGTTTTTGCAAAGTCCATGCAAATCTTTAGAGTTGCAAAATTATTTAATCAGTAACGTGAGAGGGCACCCATACGAAGTTGTTTACAAATGAAAGCTACTAAAGTAAAAATTAATTTCATGGTTTTTTTTATTGAACTTCATTTTCAAATAAAGTAATTTCTTGGAACAAAATTTAACGCGTACCCCGCAAACGTATAACGTTCTAGTTGAAGTAAAATATTTAACAGAATTAAAGTCACGTACCCACCTCAAACAAATTCACAGGAACTTCGTTCTTCATAAGATATTTGTGTACGTGTGAAACAGCATCCTTTGAGTACTCCTGTAACACAAAACAGTATTTGAGTGAATGAGCGCCGCAAAATCAAATACAATGACTCTACGTGCAGTAGGCCCGCACCTGCTGAAATCTATGTCAAAATACTTTGAGTTATGTGACTATGTCACTTTTTGTAGCTACGTAACTTATTTTACATTGCCTTTACCAGATTTTCACAAGGTTTACTCAATGTATGGTATGTTATTATTGTTGTACAATGATTTTTCTAAAAAGTGTCGAATTCGTAGGATACAGTCACTTATGGTGATTATTTATAAGCCAAAGGCAGGGTCTTCCAGACATATCAAGTATTCGAAAGAGCAGTTAGAATGTGTCGTCAATGCATTAAAAAACGGCAAAGTATCTATCAGCTAGGCTACAAAGCACATTCTATTATTTTTAGGCGTTATTTTAAGGTCATTTACTAGTAAATAGTTACTGAAACTGATAAATTATTTAATTTCACTATTCCATTTCGAAAAATAGCACGTTTTGAATTTTAATGGAGAGTGAGCGGCTCTACTCTACATTTGCAGGTAAAATCAATTATACTAAAACCAATAATTAACCGTATACTAAGCAATACACATATTCTTTTACTATACTTATTATTGTAATAAATCGACAACCGGTAAAGATCACTGAATTTTCCGAATGTTGGTTAAAACTTTTCGGTCGAACAGGGCTCTTTTGATTGATCTTGCTGACATGCTATCCCAGTATTTATTTAACAAACTTATTTCAAATATGCCTCATTTGATCAAAAAAAGTGTTATGTTTGTACACTCAAGTTAGAGAACGTTGACATTAGCTTGACTGCACGAACATCCAAATCAATTCCATCTCCTTCAAAGTAATCCCCTCCCGATATAATGCAATTATGCCAAAGTTTTTTCCAATCGTCGAAACACTTGTTAAATTCAATTTCCGAAATTGCCTTCAAAGTATTCTTCGATTTGGCTTGTATCCCTTCAATCGTCTAAAACGGTGTCCTCGCAGTGGTCCTTTGAGTTTGGGGAATAGCCCGAAGTCACACGGAGCTAAATCAGGTGAATATGGAGGTTGTGGAACGATATGCGTTGAGTTTTTGGTGAAATGGTCACGAAGAACGAGTACAGTGTGAGACGGCGCATTATCATGGTGCAAAAACCAAGGGTTATCTTTCCATAAATCCGGCCTCATGAAGCAAATACCTTCACGCAAGCGACGCATAACGCTAAAATAATATTGTTTGTTGACAGTTTGGTTGGGCGGAAGGAATTCATAATGCACATTCTTTGATTTGATTGACGTGTTGCTCGTCAGTTGATGTTGATGGTCGTCCGGGGCGTTCCAAGTCATCAACACGTTCTCTGCCTTTTTTGAAGTCTTTGTACCACTTATAAACATTTTTCTGCGACATGGTTAAATCATCGAAAGCCTTCTGCAATATTCTGAACATTTCCGCAACCGAAATTTCATCCCGCAAACAAAATTTAATGGCACTTCTTTGCTCAACAAATTCAGACATTGTATATATCGAAAAAATAACTTTTAGTCGTTTAAAAAACACAAGCGTAACTATGTAACAAATTATGACATTGACATAAAATTTGGCACAGATTTTAGTAACAGTAGGACCAACATAAAAATTAAAGAGTTTGTCCGAATCGATTAGCCTGCGAAGTTTAAATTAAAAATTCACCTTAGTAATAGTATTTTTAAAAATCGAAATTGATTTTTTTAAGAAAAAAAAAACATATTAAAAAAAATGTTTTTTTATTTCAAAATATACCCGTTTTTTATTGTTTGAAATCATGCAGAAGAAAAAGTGGACCGGAAATGTTTTTGTGATCAAATACAATTTTTTACGCTCATTATGAATGAAATATTAGGTGTTGGATGAAATTTATAGCATAATTTATTTATTTCTGCACAGATTATTATCCCAAAAAAGTTAAATATAATATTAAGGCACATTAGACCTGACAGTATTCATCCCCGAGCACTGCGGAAATTTAACATGGTACCCTTAAGTGTAAAAAATAAAAATATCTTTTTAATAGTTTTAAAGTACATGGAAAGAGCTTTCCAAAACACTATAATAAAAGTCCAATTGGATCATCCTAAAATAAGTTACAATAATGTTATGTTGGCAATCCCATAATAATATTGAGATATCCCAAAAAACTTTTGCGACTGTTTTTCATTAAAAAATGTATTGGCTTCTTAAAGTAAAAAATCTTCTCAACTGTTTCGTTAAAATGGTTAGGAATGGATTTTGGCGGTTGTTTAATATTATTATTGGGTGGCGGACATAACCACAAGTTACTCTTACCGAAGAAGCGTAATTAATGAAATTAAATTTAAAAGAAGTTCTAAAGTTTTTAGGCTTACCCAACACTTTTTAATATAATAAATTAATAAAGATTGGTTTTAAATGTTTGTAGTGGAAAAATAATTATTACTGAGACTAGTTTGATGGTACTGTTACGATTTTTCTAATGCCAGTTGCAATTTGGAACAGCTTGTATTTTGAGTTTTGTAGCACCAACATTAGAAGCAGCCACTTTGAGGCTGGGTGGTTAGCGGCATGTCTACGACAATGGTACTCACACTACGCACAGCGTTACCCTACTAAAAAAAGTCAGGAATAATTAGAAACAAATTCAGGACTTCTAACCATTAATGACTACTTTTGTTAAGTTTCTCGACAGAAATCGTCAGGATACGTCAGAATTCATATGGAAATGTTCAGAAGTCGCCAGAGCTTGGGTTCAAAGGATAATCCTTTTATTAGGGATCCAAGATTTATATTATTTATTTATATTTATATCTTTTTCTCTTTAAAAGATACATTATGTTTAACTTAATTCAAATTTTGTTGGAAAATTGTTAGGTACCTGTAATCGTCGAAATCCATAGATTCTGAATTTTTTACTTTTAAATCTGTATATGAGGCATTATTCCTGAACTGTCCCAACTTTAAAAGTCATATCTTCCAATTCCATTCAATTTTTAAGAGTTTGTTTGCCTAACTGATAGTAGTATACCCACCGGGCAAATCGGGCATTTACAAATGGTCATAACTTCCTTTCTACAAATAAGAATTGAATTTTCTATGAGTGCTTCCTGAAAGGCTTTTCATGCTCTTTCATTTTGTGAAATCTATTGTTTTTAATTTTTATACAAAAAAATCCATTTAAAATGTTTATTTAACATTTTTTACTCTTCGGACAGTTTATATTTGTTTTTCAAGGATTTTCAAACGAAAGCTTGAGTCTTTTCCGATAAGAATGATGTTTAAAATGTTGTAATTTCAAATAGTTATGTAATTATGCGAAGATTTCCGAGCGAAACCCTTCCTCGCGCTTGGACAGGTTGGCCAGTCCTACCGGGGATTAGTTTGTATGCATGATTCTCCAGCGAAGCTTAGAGTGCCGAGAATTGTAATTGCTTCAGTGAATCTAGTTTCTACTTTTTTGGTCATCTCTATGTGAGCTTCCTTCGAGCTGAAAAGAATGACTGTTTCCTTTAAATGATTCTTAGCCTATTCGAATAAATCCATCGCATTTAGGATTGCAATCTGTGCTGAGCACTGCAAGATAGCTTTTGCCACAAGTCTTTTCAAATTTCCACCAATCCCGTCAGTTAAACCTTTTTCATGTGCACTTGCCTGGAAATGTATTTCTGCAGAAATTCCAAAATCCAATTTGTGGTTTAAAAGATTTCTGAAGGCTTATTTATTTTTTAAAAGCCGCGCAGTTCCACCTGTGACATAATAAATTTGGTTAACAACGCTGAATTTCTTCTTGAGCTACTCGTGGTTGAATTTTTGAAATGTGTACACAGCTACAGTGTCATGACTTAAACAATCTGAGATGATTGCCATGCTAAAATGCTTAAGTTAGTTTCCATCTTTGTAATAAATAACTACCGTAAATATATTTGCGTAATTATTATTCCAGTGGAAAGATTGTACAGCATTTTGAACGATGAAAGCATAAGTTTCGGCAAAGTCAAGCAAAATTAAGTATTCTCCTTCTTTTAGTATAACTTTAAGGTGCTTCAGAAATAAACCTTGTCATTTCGCATAAAATGCGTGAGGTTTCAGGTTTTTATTTTTAGTGCAGAGTGCTTCTACGAAAGAATCAGCGTCTGCTATTTCGGTATTCATAGCGCTTTTGATCAGTTTGCTGCCAAACTTGATATGTCACTGTGTCGAAACTATTCACGTCCAATAGATCAGTCAAGTACTTTTTAAAATTTTCAATGTCAGGACAAGATTCGCGTTCGTTAAAATGACAAGCGTTAAATGTTTAATATCAATCACATTCAGCATTACCTTTACGTTTTCATGATATACGCAGACACAATCATTGTGAGTTTCACTTTCTCCAGCTGAAATACAGTGCTTTGGTCTTAGTTTTGCGAATTTTGAAAATCAAATCTTCACATTTTCATGTAGGGCTACAAATCTGGCATATAATTGAGTTTTTTCTGACAATTTTTGTCCTCGCTTGGCTTCCGGAAAAGTAAAAACTCCACTTTTGGCAAATAACTCTTTCGCTTTTCTAGCTTCACGTTCAAATGCAACGAATTCTCGCATGATTTGTCTGCGACTTTAAGACTTAGGCGCAAGGGTATGTAGACAATTTTTTGCTGAATATGTAGTGCCCTTCTGCTCTAATTTTTCTTTTATTTGATTCAAGACTTCGAGACCAGCTCAGCGATTTTCATCATTGCATCCTTCGTTTTCATTTCACATTGGCAAACAAAAATCTGTGTCCTCCTTTATCACTTCCTCCACAACGTTTTGCTTGAGGCCAAGAAACAAATGACAGTCTATGTGATTGCCTTTTGTTTCTTGGTACAATATGAGAAACAAATGAAAATCTATTTACGTGGACGTCTTTTGTTTTTCGGCTATACACGAGACCAAGTTTAATCCAGCCAAAGAAAGGAAGAATCCTGTATAATTTGTTCATATGAATAGTTTAAACTATTGTTATTTGATTTAAGCCTTTCACAAGTCTGTGTTATGTGACGGTAATGATGAGAATATACAGCAAAACCTAAAAAAAATGTTATGGAGGGGCGAGGGCTGAAGGCTCTCTTAAAAAATACTTCTCTTTCCTAATTTGAACAAAACAAATTCGGTCAGTGCATTAGCTGAACTGGCCGGAATATCTGAGCGCGTGTGGAAGGGTTTCGCTCGGATATCTTCGCAGAAGGGTTTTTTATGCTCTTTCATTCTGTGAAATCTGTTGTTTTTAATTTTTTAATTTTTATAAACAAATTGCCATTCAAAATGTTTATTTAACATTTTCTACTCTTCAGGCAGTTTTTATTTTTCAAAAGTATTTGAAAACGAAAGCTTGATTTATTTCCGATAAAAATGCTGTTTGGAATTTCGGGACTGAAAATAATTTTGTAATTATGCGAAGATATCCGAGCGAAACCCTTCCTTGCGCACTCTGACAGGTCAGCCAGTCCAGCCAATGCACCAACCGACGTTGTTTCGTTCAAATTCGATTCATTCAAACATACTTTTCATTGGTACAGAAACTTTCCAAACATTTATTTCGACGGTTCTTAATGTATCGAAAATTTCTACATATAGTTATAAACAAATAAGAGAACACAGGTATTTTTTAAGAGAGCGTTCACCCCTCGCCCCTCTATAATGTTTTTTTTTTTAGGATTTTCTGTATATTTTCATCATTGCCGTCACATAAAACACACTTGTAAAAGGCTTAAATCAATTAACAAATGTTTAAACTATTCATATAAACAAATTATACAGGACTACCGTTTCCGGGATGAAAGCGTAAAGTAGCGGGAATATTTGATGCTGAAATTCTCTGATATTGTGGTGAAATTTGAGATGAGTAAATTTTGGAAGTGTGTAGAAGGGTGTGGATGTGAGAGATTAATTGAGGGATTGTGAGATTAAAAAGGGGAGGTAGATATTTTGGAGGACTGAGACAGATTTGTGTGGAAGTTTCTTTGAAGATTTGTGACAGGGTGAGAGGACTGTGTTGATCGGGTTAGTAGTCAAAAAATGTTTAGATCGACGCCGGAAAAGCAAAGTTTGGTAGGGAAGAGTGATAATAGTAAGGGGGCTGACGAAACCAGAAATGAACGTGAAGTTCCGATGAAAAAGAAAAGACTAAAGAAAATTCGCGAAGTGATGATAGAGGTAATGGGAATTTATGAAGAAAAGCAGGAGAAAAGGGGAGAGGAATTAAAGAAGAAAATTAGGCGATAAATGGCGGGACTTAAGAAAGAAATAAAAAATGGCAAGAAATCAGGGGAATGTTAGAAAAATAGAACAAAGAATAGAAAGGAAAGAGAGGAAAGAAATAAAATTAAACATAGTGATAAAGGGTATAAGATTAAAGGGGATAGAGCTGAAGGAAGGGGTGAACGAAGTACTAAAAAGGATTGGTCCTACGGTAGAGATAGAGGAAATGTAAAATGTAGGAAGAGAAGAGCGAAGAGGGGAGATAATTGTACTGGTGAAATTAAAGAAATGGGAACATAAGAGGGAGGAGATGACACAGAAGAGATTATTATATGGAAGTCCAGAGAGAATAGAGGATGATTTGACATGGGTAGAAAGAGAGATGCAATATGAATTGAGGGAAATAGCGGAAGATGAAAGAAAAAAGGGAAAGATAACATAGGATCAGTATGGGAGAATACACATAGATGGAGTGTAGTGGGATTGGGATGAAGAAAGGGACCAGCAAGTTAGAAATGAGGTGCAGGGAAGCTAGGAGAAGAATTAACAGTAGATAGTAAAATACGAAATAGAAGGAAGAAAAAAAGATGAAAAACAAAAGTAGGGAAGAATGTAAAATTTTTTACTGGAATATAGCAGGATTGGAGAGAAAGGATAGGGAGTTTATGAGAAATTTGACACATTGGGATGTAGCATTAATGATGGAGATGTAGCTAGATGAAAAATGATAGGAAAGAGTAAGGGGAAGCTTACCAAGAGGTTACAAATGGCAAGTGCAAAATGCAAAGAGGAAGAATAAAAAGGGCAGATCAATGGGAGGAATGGTGATGGGAGTAAGGAATGAATGTATAGCAGGGAAGGATAAGAAAGACAGGAAAGAACAAAAAGAAGGATTAATAGTATAAGAGGTAATGATGGGAGGAGAGAAATGGAAGGTAGTGGGGATTTATGTGAACGGTGATATGCAGGAGAAAGCAGATGAGATAAAAGAAATGATTGAAGAAAATAAAGAAGAGAGTAGGCTGATAATAGGTGGGGATTTCAATGCGATGACGGGTGACAGAGGAGGAAGGGAATGGGAAGAAGAGAGAGGAAGAAAATCCAAAGATAAGGTACTAAATGGGGAGGGAAAAAAGTTGTTGAAGAGCTTGGAGAAGTTGGGTTGGTATATCTTAAACGGAAATATAGGAGGAGATGAGAAAGGAGAATATACACGCTCAGAAGGTGAAAGGGGAACGGTAATTGATTATGTGATAGTGGGCGATGAGGTAAGAGAGAAGGCTAAGAAACTAGAGGTAGGTGATTATATTGATTCGGATCAATTTCCCTTAATAGTGACATTAGAGGGACAAAAAACAATAACAATATGAAAAAAGGAAGGCAAATGTAAAGAAGTGTAGGAAAAGAGGATTGGTCAAGGGAAGGAAAAGAACAGTTTAAATAAAAGGTCAGAAATATCAAAATAGGAGGAAAATGCGGACAAGGAAATGGAAAAATGACAGGAGACATAAAAATAGGATTAGAGTGCTGAAATCAGAGCTGAAAAGAGAAAAAGGAGGTCAGAAAGGAATTAAGAAAGTGGAGAAAAGAAAAAAGTAATGGGGAAGAATATAGGAAAAAAAGAAAGAGTATACTGAGTTGTATTATCAAAAGAAAGAGGAAGAGAATAATAGGTTTGAGGAAGAGGTGGAGAAGGCTAGGACAGAAGAAGAGGTATTGAAGGTAGTAAATAGAGAAAGAAAAAGAAGAAAAAGTTTAAACCAAGATATTGAAATGGTAGGTGGAAGAAATATTTTTTGGATACTTTTTGGCATGGATAATGTGTAATACAGTATGAAGAGGAGAAGGGTGGCCAGAGTTATGGAAAGAAGGAGTAGTCATACCAATAGTAAAGAAAGAAAAAGGAGAGGTGGTTAAAGATTATGGGGCGGGGTGACCTTGACACCAACACTGTATAAAGTATATGTAACTATTTTTAGAAGTTGAAGAAAAAAATATCGAGTCACCGAATCAGACAGGGTCTAGAAAAGGAATGGGGGTAATGGACAACATCTATGTTCTGAACTATCTAGTAAATACGAGAATTAAAAGGGAAAAAGGGGCAATGATAGCAATGTTCGTGGACTTAAAGGCGGCGTTTGACTCATTAAACCGAGGAGAAATAGAAAAAGTTAGGGTAAAAAAGGGGATAATAGAAGGATTAATAAAGAGAGTATCAAAAATTTGTAGAGAGACTAAAAGCAGGGTAAAGGTAGGACAGCAAGTAGGAGATAGTTTCTGATTGGTGAGAGGTGTGAGACAAGGATGTCCTCTGAGCCTACTTTTATTTAATTTATTAATATCAGACTTGGAAGGAGAAATCAGGAGAAAGGATTGGAGAGGAGTTAGGATAGGGAAGGAAAAGATATATACACTGGCATACGCAGACGACGTAGTGTTGATGGCAGAGGATGAAGAAGGGATGGCGGAATTAATTACAGGATTATAGAAATACTTAGATGGGAAAAAGCTGAATGTAAGTGTAGAAAAAACAAAGATAATGAGGTTTAGAAAAGGAGGGGAAGGAAGAAATAATGAACAGAGAGATGGAAGGGAATAAAGTTAGAAGAAGTAAAAGAGTATAAATATTTGGGATAAGTCTTGCAAACGAATGGAGATCATACAGCTCATATAAGAGAAAGGATAAAAAAGCAGCAGGGGTAATGAAACAGATATGGGGAATAGGAAAAAGAAGGTTGAGAGAAGAAGCGCAAAGGGATAAGTTGAGTATTAGAGCGGGAAAAAGGGCATAGAAATTTGAGACGAAGCTGAGGGAGGGAAAGGGAGGGGAGTGGACGAGAAAGTGTTTAATGGAAGTAGAAGAGAGGAGAGGGAGGGCGATTGAATTAACGAGATGGGAAGAAGAAACGAGGGAGTTCTTTAACGATAGAGAAATAGAAAACGGGACTCGATTAAACTATGAAGAATTGGAAAAAAGGGAGAGGGAAAGACAATTAATAGAAAGATGAGGGAGGATTGAGGAATCAAAATACAATAAGTGGTATAAGATGATAAAAAATGAAGGATTGTCAAAGTATTTAGAAAAGGGATGGGGAGAGAGAAGGTGGACCAGAATATCAAGATTTAGATTGGGAAACGAGGTAAAGGAGGGAATGTACTGGGAAAAAGAAGAGAACAGAAAGTGTAGAATATATGAATGGGAGGGGGAAACATGGGAGCAAGTATGAGAAGGATGTAGGAGAGGAATGGAAGATAAAGGAAGCTGGCAAGAGAATGTGGTTAAGATTCTAGGGCAGGATGGATTAGAAGAAGAGTGGATGAAGGAGTAGGAGAGTGCTAGAGGAGCGAATGAGAGAGAATGATAGAATGCATGTGAAAAAAGGCTAATGGAGGTATAAAAAGTGAAACAAAAAGGAAACGGAAGTCGCTTAGATTAGAAGCGTAAAGATTGTAAGTAATGGTAAGGTAAAAGTTAAGTAGACTAAGATGCGTTTGAGTTCTCATGCTTTCTCTTTCGCTTGCACTCTCGCTTTCGTTCGCTCGCTCACTCGTTTGCTAATAAGTCCTAAATTGCGCTATCGCAGGAAATAGAGATAAGGAACTAGATATAAGACTTTTGTAAATAGTTGTAAATAATTGTATATAAAGAAAGGATAAGATTGAAAAAAATATAGATATAAGCGGAAAGATTGTAAGGAATGGAAGTCATGTAACCCCTTAGGGGACATATTATGAATAAAGAAGAAGAAGAAATGATACAGGATTCGTCCTTTTTTCGGCTGGATTAAACTTGGTTTCGTGTACAGCCTAAAAACAACATACAGTCACGTACATAGATTTTCATTTATTTCTCATATTGTACCAAGGAACAATAGTCAATCACATAGACTGTCATCTGTTTTTTGGCCTCAAGCAAAACGTTGCACTGCTTTACTCTACTCTGACTTGGGTTTTCTGAAAGATAAAAGTAGCCAACGTGTAGTGTTTAGAACTTTTCTGTTTGTGTTTTCTGTGATTTCTTGTGTTTGGTTTTTGTTTCTTAGTTGCATACGTTTGTAAATTGTTTATCCTTTTTTTCTGTGTTTTTTTTCATTTAGTTCAGGTTATAAGTTCGTTTTCAAGTCTCTTTACGAATCGCTGCTTTCGAAGCAAAGTGAGATCCCTAAAGACCTTTTCATGGTCATCTAGCGCTGACCAGTGAAATATGTGGTGCTCGTAGTAAAGAATGTAGAATTATCAATTTACAGCCATTCAGAGTTATAGAAGATCCTGGTATTAATATAGAGGAAGAGATACATGAGAACACAGATTTTTGTTTGACATTTAGAAATAAAAAAGAAGGATGCAGTGATGAAAATCACTTAGTGGTTCTCGAAGTCCTGAATCAAATAAAAGAAAATTTACAGCAGAAGGGCACTACATATTCAGAAAAGATTTGTCTATTCACCCTTGCGTCTAAGTCTTGGTGTCTAGGAATGTTTAAACAATATAAAAAAACTTGAGGAACTGTGATGTAGAATTACGCGCTTGGTCTCAATAATTATCATTAATGGAAGGAAAAGCAGGTACGACAAATAAATTGATACATAAATTAAATTCAACTAATAATGCCCCACTCAGAGTCGTCTTTATTAATAATGATAAGATTTCAAGGATTTACATAAAAATTGATTAACAGGCAATTAAATAAATATCTGATGGATAAAACATAATTTGGAATTAAAAACATTAAAAAATAGACAAATCAGTCAATTCCAAACACTCCGCCCACTTCATTTGGACGAAATGATAAAAAAATACAATCTCATACATGCATTCATAACGTACCACACAAAAAAACTGAAACATGGTAAAAAAAAGAAAACCGAATTGTAAAAGTTACACCACTTCCTTCACTGCCTTTGGCAGGAGAAACACCTTCACTATAGGCCTTTCTAAAACAACATCCTTAGTGCGAAGAGTCACTGCACGCACAAGACCGTCAGATCCTGGATGTAAATTGATGATACGGTCTAAGGCCCATTTAGTAGGTGGAAGGTGCTCATCTCGAATGAGAGCTAGTTCACCAATCTCCATCGATGGGCAGGTTGATTTCCATTTGGATCGGGGTTGCAGTTCCTTTAGGTAATCAGAAGACCACCGGTGCCAAAAATGCTGCTGCATTTGCTGAACAAGTTGCCAACGAGTTGAGTGAGTAACAAGTATCTCAAGCAAATTCGATTCCGGTATGTTATTAAGAGGCTCTCCGATTAAAAAGTGTCCTGGAGTTGAGCTGAGGTCTTCTGGGTCATCAGACATAGCTTGCAGAGGACGAGAATTTAAACAAGCGGCCACTTGGGAAAGAAAGTTGCTCATTTCCTCGAATGTCAACGTTCTATCTCCGAGGACTCGGCGAATGTGGTGTTTATAAGACTTCACAGCTGCCTCGCAAGGTCCGCCAAAATGAGGTCCACCTGTTGAATTGAACCTCTACTCAATGCCACAAGCAGCAAGCAGTGAAGCAACCAATTTTGATTGTTTCGAGGCTGAAGAAAACATGGCTCGAAGGTTGGCGTCAGCACCAATGAAGTTGGTTCTCTGGTCACTGGATAATGTTTTGCTTATTCCACGACGAGAAATAAATCTAGTGTAGGCCGCTAGAAAGCCATTTGCCGTAGAGTCGGGTACTACTTCCAAATGCACAGCACGGGTGGAAAAACAAACAATGACGGCCATATAACCCTTATAAGATTTATAGCCACGACCCTGGTTGGTACGGAGGCGGATAAGTCCAGCATAATCCACACCAGTATGTGGGAATGGTCTACTTGGAATCGAACGAATTGCTGAAAGATTTCCCATTAGTTGCTGAAACAACACTGGTTTCATCGGGTCTGATGGATGACGACAGTATAGCAGGAATCTCATTAACCAAGCTGCACTTCGTAAAAATTTCTCCAATGTAGAAAATCGATGAAGAAACTCCCACAACAATGGAACGACGGTGGCTGTGTTGACTTACACCTCTTGTTCTTCCATATCCACATTATTCTTCTTTAACAGAGGTCGGACTGGCCAGATGGACGATGAGGTTAAGCAATGCAGTCCTTTCCACCTAAGTGAAAAGGGACCCGTTCTTGGCAGGAATACTCTGCGATGCACATTCAGCTGGATTACTCGCTGATGGTACATAATGCCAGAGTGCTGAAGGAAGCGTCGTTTGAATTTCAGACATCCGATTTGCTATGAAAGTCTTCAATCTCGTAGGATGTCTTTTAATCTAGTCAAGAGTATCAGTTAAATCGCTCCATAAATGTACAGGGACATCCAACTGGAATGTCTATTGCACATACTTCATTAGATGAACCAATAAAACTGCTCCAGATAGTTCAAGTCGCGGCAAGCTCAACTCCTTCACGGGAGTAACCTTAGATTTGGAAACCACAAGTGACACATCAGATTCTCCAGAAGCTGGCATAGCAAAAAGGTAAACAACAGCGGCGTAAGTTCTTTTCGAGGTATCGCAAAATGCGTGTAGTTCGTAAGAACCAGAAGACGAACGACATCCGATCCAACGAGGTATCTCAATCCCTGAAAAAAAACGAAGATTGTCTTGATATTCAAGCCATCGATTGTGATCTTTTATCGGAAGATGATCATCCCAAGAAATCTTTGAGAGCCACAGAAATTTGATGAAGACCTTGGCTGTAGTAATCACTGGGCTCAACCAACACAGGGGATCGAAAATTTGAGATATCTGGCTGAGAACTGATCGTTTTTGTTACGACAGGGACACAAGCTGGTAGATCAACATCAAATGTGAAGACATCTTTCTTTGGATTCCAATTGAGACCTAGCATTTGAACAGATAGTTGAGTTGGAAGATACTTGGTTTTTGATAATTTCTCATGTTTTTCATGTATCTTCTTTAATAATTTAGGATCATTCGACATCCACTTTCGAAGGGGAAATCCGCCCACTTTGAGTAGATGATGTAAATGATTCTGAAGTATAGCTTCTTCCAAGGTATCCGCACCTGTAATTACATCATCCACGTAGGTCCCCTTTTGAATTGCGTTGGAGGCAAGAAGATAGTATTGTCCCTCATTAATTGCGAGTTGCTGTAGACATCGAAGAGCGAGAAAAGGTGCACACGACAATCCATATGTGAAAGTTGTTAGACGAAAAGTTTGTACTGGGTCCTCGGGTGATTTTCTCCAAAGGATGAGTTGAAGATCTGAGTCATCTCGATGCACCTGAATCTGTCTATACATCTTCTCGACATCAGCACACACAAAGATGACATGGAGCCTGCAACGCAGTATAATATCCATTAAGTTGGCTAGAATAGTAGGTCCAACGTGGAAGCATTCGTTGAGCGAAATTCCAATTTCTCTTCGCTGAGAACCATTGAAGACCACTCGACGCTTAGTGGTTGTACTTGAAGACTTCCAAACTCCATGATGTGGTAAGTAAAACGGTCGAGAACTATCTCGACGAACTGAAGTCTCGCTATCCGGAACCATGTTACCAAGAGTGAGATACTCCGCGAGGAACTTATTATAAGCCTCAAAAAGTGGCTCGTCACGTGCGAGGCGACGTTCCTGGCGATGCAATATTTGAAGAGCAGGACGATATGAATCTTCGAAAGATTGGAAATTGCGCTTTATTAGAAGCCGAACCACGTACCTTCCCTCCTCAGGTATGCGAGAATGAGTAGAAACGAAGAAATCCTCACACTCCTGATCATCAGCTGTCAACACGATTTTAGGGGAAATCTCTTTTTCCTTCCGAAATTTTTGAAGATCAAAAGTCACGTCTTCCTGTAAAGAAATATGCATTCCAACGGCTGTGTTAGATTAATAGCTAGAATCTGTTGATGATTTGCTTATAGTTTTTCCTGATAAAATCCAACCAAAATAGATCTCCTGCGCAACAGGAGCGGAAGAAGTTAATTTACGAATATTAGGCAGGAGTAAATATGAATAGGCATCTGCTCCTATGATCACCTCGATTATCCTATTGCTACTGAAGTCTGGATCCACCAAACACAATCCAGATATGTGAGGCCATTCTCCAGTATCCATTTGAAAATGTGGGAGATACGGACTTAAACACGAAAGCACAAGCGCATCTAAATGATATTTAAAATCAGATTTAAAGTATATGAATAAAATGCATGAGACGGCACAATTTGTCATGGACGCACATTTTTTACCTACAGTTAGAAGGCCCAAGTCATAACTCAAGCGAGGCAGTCTGAAACGTTGTGCGAGAGATTCTGAAGCAAGTGAAACTTCAGAATCGATATCAAGGAGAGCGCGCACTAACTCTGAAGTACCATTACTTGAAGTGACTCGTATAATAGCTGTAGGTAACAGACCATTAGCCCGAGAATAGTAAACAAGCCTGGTTACCAAGGGCAATGACGCGTTGAGATACTAGGCATATCGACATACACGAATAAGCAACTTACGAACCTGGATGCATCCTTTGAAAGTCGAAGGTTCTCTCGATTTTTTTTATATTATGCAGTTATCCGTCTGCAAAGCACTCAACTTTAACACTGCAATCCTCAACGTTCATAAGTCACTCCGAATAGTACCGGGAGGAACGCCAACACTAAACACTGTCTAATTGTTATAACTGCACTCACAAAGACTTGTGGTAAAATGCACCAAAAGGTCAAACATTCGTGAATTCGCCAAACTGCACAAATGAGTATCCGCCTCGAAGGAACAAAAATGTCCACGAATGTTTAAACAATATATAAAAAACCTGCAGAACTGTGATGTAGAATTAGGCACTTGGTCGCAATAATTATCATTAATGGTATGAAAAAACAGGTACGACAAATAAATTGATACATAAATTAAATTCAACTAATAATGCTCCACTCAGAGCCACCTGTATTTAAAGGATAATGAATAATTTGTTAGCCCGTATTGATTCACGAAAAGAAGAATCAAGCTCTTCCGTATTCGCTTGTGCGACGACGACTGAGGAATTCAATGACACACTCTCAAACGCAGTCAGCAAGTTTACATGCCGAAAAACAATAAACTGCGAATAGAATGATTCATATGGAAGAGAAAGTAATTACATAATTAAAATATAAGAGTGGCTATTCATAAAAGGATAAGATTTGAAGCATTTAAATAAAAATTGATTAAGAGACAAATAAATATGTGATAGATAAAACATTATTCGGAATAAAAAACGTTAAAAAATAGACAAATCAGTCAATTCCAAACACTTGGAGTCGCAGACGAATCATGCGAGAATTCGTTGCACCTGAACGTAAAGCTAGAAAAGCGAAAGACTTAGTTGCCAATAATGGAGTTTTGACTTTTCCCGAAGCCAAGCGAGGACAAAAATTGGCAGAAGAAACTGAAAATTTGGTAATAAGCTTCTACGAAGATGACGAGAATAGTCGATAGTTGCCAGGTAAGAAAGATTTTGTGTCTGTTAAAAAACTATATGGTATTCGTGAGCAAGTACCAAAGGGACTGATTCTGTGCAATCTTGAAGAATTATATGCCAGATTTGTAGCCCTACATGAAAATCTGAAGTTTGAAATTTCAAAATTCGCACAACTAAGACCAAAGCACTGTGTTTTAGCTGGAGCAAGTGGAACTTACAATGTTTGTGCCTGCGTTTTGCATAAAAACGTAAAGTTAATCATGAATGCGATTGATATTAAACATTTAACGGTGGGAACTGACGAACAATTGCCAGATTATCATGAATGCCTTGAAGAAATCATTTGCAGTGACCGAAATAGTAGACGGTATTGCTTTCGTAGAAGCACTTTGCACTAAACGTAAAAATCTGAAACCTCAAGCATTTTATGCGAAACAACGAGGTTTATTTCTAAAGCACCTTAAAGTTATACTAAAAGAAGGATTGTACTTAATTTTGCTTGACTTAACTGAAAATTAGACTTTCATCATTAAAAATGCTGCATCATCTTTCCATTGGAATAATTATCAAGCAACTATATTTCCAGACAACTACACATGGAAAAGGTCCAGGTGACGGGATTGCTGGAAATTTGAAAAGACTGGCGGCAAAAGCTATTTTCCAGCGCTCTAGAAACTAGATTCACTGAAGCAATTACAATTCCCGGCACTCTAAAATACCATGTATTTATTCCAAATAAGAACGGAAAATTGCAAATTAAAAAAAATTCATTCGCAACAGAACATGATCTGTTTCCGAAGAAAGGCAAAAAGCCTCAAGTTCAGAAAATCAAAGAATGCGCGAAATAAGGCGCACTAAACAAATTATGATGAATTTAGTGCAGCTTCGCTGAAGAATCATGCATACAATCGAGTACCCAGTAGGACTGGCCAACCTGTCCGAGTACGCGAGGAATGGTTTCCTTCGGATATCTGCGCATAACTACATAACTATTTTCAGTCCCAAAATTCCAAAAAGTATTTTGGTTAAAAAAGAGTCAAGCTATCGTTTAAAAATACTTTAAAAAAATAAAAACTGTCCGAAGAGTAGGAAATATTAAATAAACATTTTAAATGGCAATTTTTTAATAAAAATTTAAAACAATCGATTTCACAGAATGAAAGAGACTTGAAAACACTTCAGGAATAACTCATAGAAAATTAAATTCTCATTTGTAGAAAGGAAGTTATGACCATTTAAAAATACCCGCTTTGCCCAGGGGATGCAAATTTCACCCCCTGTAGTTCGAGGAGGGATGGTAGTAAAAGTATATACATTAGTGAGTATACTACTATCATATAGGCAAATAAACTCTGAAAATTGAAAGGCACATTTTTAAGTGAATACTAGCTTTTAGCAGTGTTAGCGCGCATTCTTGTGCGATTTGTAATCATTATTTATTTTAATTACGATAATTATTTTTATTACTCGTTTTTGATTGAGCGGTAACTACGTCCAATGAGTTCGCTGCTCCGATGTCAGCGCAAAGAAGGATTCTTATGCATTTGTCACAAACAATGAATACCCTAAAACTTGGAATGACACACTGTTTCATGCTTTGCTTTTAGTAGCCTCCACCGAAGATAACGCAACTTTATGCAACTAACGAGCTAAAAGCCTTAGTTGTATCCTTGGCTATAATGCTTTTGTCAGCTGTTGCCGAAAATTCGATAACGAACATGGTTCCCTTCTCGAAGTCAAGAAGAACCATTTCAGGCCTCGAGTAAGCAACAGAAACAATTATCGAGAATATAAAGTTCCAGTATATGCGGCACTTCCCATTCTCGACAATTGACTCGATTTCCCAAGGAGCATTTAGAGGAGCGATATTAAGGTTAATGCCGTAAGAGTCACAGAGATGGTAATAAAGCACTCTTAGTGCCGCATTGTGCCTTTGAATGTAGGTCGTTCCCGCGTGAGTTTGACAACTAGATAGTATGTGAGCTAAATGCTCGGGGTGTGCATAGCACGCCCTGCGTTATCACTGTGTGATAACGGACCTGGACTTCGCGCGCGAACTTTTCAACCTTGGCGGTAAAATTCCTGCCAGATGTGATGTAGTCATCTTACACTGAATGCGGGACGCGTACTGTCTTGCCCAGCCTATCTTTATGGCAAGTTGATGCATTCGTCTTTTGGTCTTATGATCAACCGTTGGTTTTGTTTTACGGTCCGCATCGGCTAAAGCTTTTGCTGCATTATACACACAATAATTAAGAGCCCAGAGGTCGGATTCTTCGGAAAAATGTCCACGAAGCTCGTCATCTATTTCAGTCAGATCTTTAGGCTTGAGAGAAACCTTGGTGTTGATGTTTTTCCGGGCCATAAAGCATCGCTCTTCCTCTATTGGATGCCTGCCCGCGGTTGGTCTCAGTATTGCCTCTCTTGCTCTGTAGCCGGCTTGTTCTAGCTGTGGTAGAGAAGGCGTTCCGCTTACATATCCCCTTTTTGGAGTAGTTCGGCATGGTTTCGCAGACGTTCATGCGAAAATTGCGATAGCTCCGGGTGTTACTCGCACTACAGAGTATGCTGCCGTGCCATGTAACCCGGTTCAGGGGCCACACTCGCATCGTAGCACTCTAGCAAGTCGTGATTCAGTCGCTCCGTCCACCTAAAAGTCCCGAGATTCCGCCGGGCCACTGCATTAAATCCATTTTCATTGGCTCCCCCAGCTCTAGAGCGGTCGGCCTTGTTGGCCGACCCATTGTCGGGAGTCCTGCGCGTTCTTCTGTTTTGAACCTCACTTACTACAACTATGTTTGGTGTTGTCATTGTTGTTCCCACGAGATGCTAGGGAGAGGGGTTCGTCCATGCTTGTAGAGCCCCGCATGCAAGGATAAGGCTGCGTATAAGGGGTATTATTCCTTCATAAACACCCCTGGACAATTGTCCGCGACTGCCTATTTATTTTTGTAACCATATTCATCAGAAACCCTTGGTGCAGGGACCCTCTATCAGGGACCTCCAAAAACGTGGTGGAACGCGCGACAGGATAATCGACGCTTATCTATGGTATTACATTTTACACGCTGTCAATTAACCAATGATTGCCCTGAGGTTGGTAGAACTGACCCTAAATTGTCTATATAATCTATATGTAATCTATAATAATCAAAAACGTATTTTTTTTCTCGAGCCAAATGTATATCCGGGGATTTTCGGGTTCAAGGAATCCAGTTTTGGCATTTATTTTTACTTTTTGAGTGGCGCCAGAGGGCGCTTCCGTACTTTTTTTTATTTTATCACCTTTTTGGGGGAAAATTGACGAAATTGTTGCCAAAATCGATGAATATTTGACTTTCTCATAATGCAATCACAAATTTTAAATAGCCCAAAATCATCAGCGTTGAAAATGAGAGGGGTACCCATGCTGGACCTATATCGATTGTTTTCAATTTAAGACTAAAAATTTGACTTTTTCATTGTTTACTAGCTAAATGAAGAAAGAATATTTTTTCCTAATTTCAGTTTATTTTTTTCTTCAAAAATTAAAATTAGAGATAAAAGAAGTTGAAATTTAAATGAAAAAAATTCAATGAAATTCAGTAATAGCACAAACGGGAAGATGAGTTTTAGAAAAATCCAGAACAGTTTGAGAGACTTTTAGTGAATTATTAGAAGATGAAGCAATAGGACACCACAACTGCGATGTAGAACACGATGCGGCAGAAAATTCAATTGACTAAGTCTGGGTCACTGAGGCGAAGGATTTAATTCAGAAGTTAAACAACGGTAAGGCTGATGAATATACCGTATGTGTAAAATGGTGGAAGTTGCAATAAAATGTTTAATAAAAACACTTTTTCTAAAGAATGCGCATTTTTTTAACCCTTAGTAACCACACCTCAAATCAGCATACGTAGTAACCACGCTGATGCGATTTAGGATTTGTAATATTTGAAATTCAATATCTCGCAAGTAACTAATCCAAATTTAATGTATAATCGGTACTTTTGGGGTAGAAATTCCCAAGGAATTCAATGAAAATGGTTTTAAGTACAAAAGGAACAAATTAAACAATAAAAATGCGTCAAATTCAAAACAAGTAGTATAAAAAAAATTTTTTTTAAAATTGCCACTTTGTTTCTATTTGACTGAAATTAATTTTTTTTTTTGGGAATTAAAGTTGAAATGATACACTTGAATAAAAAAAAAATATGCCAATAACATAACAAAAAACTAAAGATTTTTTAGGAGAGTTTGAAAATAGGGTATATTTTCAGATGCAACAAATGAGTAAACCATTTAGTTTCAGGATAAAAGTACTGTATTTTGTAATAAAATGTACATAAAATGGAATTTACACAACACTGTGATAAAAGTACATTATTAAAATTAAATTAATCCATATGCACGGAAGATTCAATGCATAATCCGCATCTGTGTTCATCGCAGATACGGCGCATCTTTGTTCATCACAGATACGGCGCATGCAATTGTTGCACCTCATGAGCGTTCGCCCAGATCTTTCCGTTTCACAGAGTGCATATCTGGCACGACTTTCCTCGCGAATTACAGTGTAACATCTAACAATCGGTTCATCTACTCTTAAAACCTTAGCAATCTCTTAAAACCTTAGTCAGATACGACGAACTCCTCTCCAATCTCATCGGAACAGAGACCCTTTTCCTCCTCGCCAGCGTCCTCTTCCACATCTAATGCTTGCACTGCCTTATAATTACGTTAATTATAACGTAAGTGCTGTTCTTCGGACATTCTGTAATAATAATGCACATTTTTCTTTGATTATTTTATGATTTGTACACAAAAAATAGTACTTTAAAATTTCTTTAAAAATATGAGAAAAACATCAAGTACTTCATAAATTTATATTGAAAACACAAAAATATGTTGAAATATTTACATTCAATATAATTTCACTTATTACATTGACGAAAATAAAAATACTTCAAATTACACAAGCACCGACTTCACGCACACCGTTACCACACAAGTGCCAAATTTGCACTCCTTGAAAGTTTCGACGTTCCTGCCTGAGCGGTAACAAAGCGAATGACATCGGCCTTAACGTAGTAAATATCCTAGAGGACTAGCATATTCGTCATATTTAGCATTTTAGAAATGGTAATAATACACATTTATGGAAATGATATACAATTTGAGGCACAAATTCTATTGCGAAGCATGAGATGCGTAATCAGAATGTGTTAGTTAAAGCCGAAGGAGCTTTGACAAAAAAGAATTTAGGATTATCAAATTACTGTTGTCAATGCTTTGAGCTTTAATTTTCTTAAATATTTGCACAAGTCTGGAGAATATGCAAAGACCGGGCGCGGTGCACGAGTTAAATAAATTATCGAGCGCGAAGGGATAAGGGTTCCAGGAGAAACAGAGTTATATCTATGTGGTAGAGAGAGGTTGATTTTTCACGTTAAGGTTTAGAGCCCAAAAATCGTAGTGGGTATTTTCGAGGAGCCCAAAAATCAGAGACTATATTGACACTATAAAATTCACAAAAAGATTATTTTTTGACCATGTCATATTTATTTGGTAGAGAGGGGTTTATCATCTGATGTTAAGGGCTGGAGACCAAAAATCGGAGTGCGTATTTTCAGGGAGCTCAAAAATCAAAATCTATTGACACTGTAAAATTCTAAAAAAGTTACTTTCTGACAAGGTTGTATCCACGTGGTAGAGGGGTTGATTTTTGAAATTAAGAGTTAAAGCTCACAAATCGTAGCGGATAGTTTAGAGATGCCCAAAAATCCGAGACTCTATTGACAGTGTAAAATTCTCAAAAAAGTTATTTTTTGACTAAGTCGTATCTACGTGGTAGGGAGGGGTTGATTTTTGACGCTAAAGGTTGGAGCCCAAAAATCGTAGTGGGTATTTTCGAGCAGCCCAAAAATCAAAGACTCTATTGACAGTGTAAAATTGTCAAAAATATTAGTTTGACAATTTTATATCTGCTTCTTATAAAGGTGTTAATTTTTTACCTTAAGGCTTGGTGTCCAAAAATCGAAGTGGGTATTTTTCGGAAGCCCAAAAAAGCCCATAAATATACAGTGATTAAATTACTTATATAATTCAATTTTTCGAAGGAGGTTGATTTTGAAAGTTAAGGGTTGTTTTGGGGAAATTGGGGGGGGGGGATTTCAAGAGCCCAAAAAAGCACAAAATTCTGATTAAATTGAATTTTTATTATTGAGTGATTTTAAAAAGTGGGTGTGCTGGGTTAATTTCAGCTAGCAACTCCACAAGGAAATCGATTTTTCGAAAAAAGTAAAGGAGCACACAAATTTTAATTGGTGCCCAAAAAATTCCAAAAAAAGCCCAAAATTCTGAGCTATGACAAAAACCCCAAAATTCGATTGTGGAGGCGCTAGCTTAATGTATCTTCCTGTACGTGACCTCCAATGCAAATCAGGATGCCCTGGCTATGCTGTTTCGTGCGATTGAATCGCTTTCGCCCTGACTGAGGAATATGGGCTTTTCAATCTCCATCCCATAGTGCCAGCTGTGCGCTTTCTTAAGGTCCAGGAATAAGTTCCTCTTATGCGGGTCATTTCTGGAGTTACCTGGGGAGCAGCTCCGACCCTTCTACTCACAGTTCATAAGGGTTTAATCAGGTCCTAACTGTAGTAGGGTGCTCCCCTCCTCCTTGGAGCGAATGAGACTGCTTTAAGGATGTTGGATTGGGTTCAGTATGCCTCATTGAGGTTGGCTCTTGGATGTCTGAGTTCGACCCCAAATCTCAATTCTGCTGTCGGAGTTCGAGGAAGCCCCTGTCTATGAGGATAGCACTTTTGGCTAATAGATTTATTCTGGGGAATTTTCGGTCGAGCGGGAGTCCGCTGATTGAAAAGCTGATATCCACGCCGACACGCACAGTTATAGCTTCATAATGTTACATTCTTTATGGAAGCTCCCTTGCCTTTAGGGAAACGACGTCTCCAATGAAACTGTTCTAAGAAGATGCTGGCACGAGATATCCTGGTGCGATGGCTCGGTGAACCCGGTTTCGGGTGCTGTGGCGTGCAGTTTCTTCATTACAGTTAGGATTCTAAGATTTGGGGTTAGATTGAGAGACTTCTTGTCTTATTTGACTGCCAAACTTCAGGGTCTTTTCCATGCTGTTATCTGAGTGCCAGGGTAGCAGTGAAAGAACGTGGTAATTTTCAAAAATTCTTGAACCCCCTCGGAACAACCTCGCACAATTGGTGGTCAATGGGGTCACATTTGCTGGACGGTTAGGAATCTTGATCCGCCTTGCCAGGGTTTTATCTCACGTGGAGATAATACGTAACGAGACAGCCGACGAGGAAGCAAGAACCACTGCTGCCTTCCAATAACAGCTTTGTACGAGAACTTATTCCGGGAGGCTTCGAGGGAAGCCAAGATGAATACTTTTTGGGGATATTCGCGAGATATACTAACGCGCTATGGAAAGAATAAAGTCTCGCGCACTGAATATTTGATTCACTACTCACTTAAATCGCGAAGACCATGGTTTAGATGATATAGGCTCCCGAGACCGTATATCAACCTAGTGATGATACTGAAAACCTTACAAGTTTGCACGGGAGACCACTTCCTGAGAATATGCCTGAGGATTGCGAACCGAGTCTCCACGGTTCTGCCTTCAGAGCTTTTTAGTTTTAAGGCATTAATCTTTAATCCCACTGCATACTCGGTTGGTGAGCTGTGTCGTTTTTTCGGACGGAATAAAAGCCTAATATGGTAATTTCAAACCGCGTAATGTCCTGTATGGAAGGTCCCTCTCCACCTTCCACTTCTTTGCCTTGAACTGGGAGAGATGGGCTGCCATTAGGACATCTTGGAGGTAGGGTCGACATAACCTGAATATTGGTGGATCTCTGTTAGCAGGACTTGGATTAAGACATTCGAATTATATTATTAAGATATACTTGATTAAGACGTTCGAATTAGAGTAGAAGAAATTCACAACCTCGGGTGCAGACGATAAGCCGTAATGAGCCGTAACCTTAACGACCATAACCCTTTTCAGGATTCCCGTGAAACCAAAAAAAAATCATATGAAAACTTTCTGTCAGCCAAGAAAGTTTCGCGGCAGTTAACTCCTACTGAAAGTGCTAAGCCCTGGTCTCCGGTACACGGTATTCTCGCTTTATGTTTTGATAATGTTAAAGGGTATATATTTCACTGACAGCCAAGCAGCCGATTAGTCTAATAAATTGAAGGATTTTCGGTAAGACTGGAGAAAATTATTTTTCTGTAGAGTGTACAATTTTCGTGGGAAAATTAAAAGAATTTTCAGTAATTTTACACAACAGATATATTTCATAAAATTAACAGACTTTTTCTCCGCGTAGAAATTCATCAAATACCTAATACAAAAATTAATGGAAACTTCGACGCGCTTAACATTTTTGGTAAGAATAGTATTGAATAGCATGACATAATACGCCAATAAAATAATTTGGACAAAAACGGAATTATCTTAGAATGAAAAGCATTAGGGTGTACGATTTTAATGCCATTATATCCATTTCCAAAGCCCTCTTATTCGTATTTCTATGGATAATTAGTATCATGACTTCAATTGCAGAAAGTTTATTCATTAGAAAATACGATTTCCCACATGAAAAATAAAAATGAGTACTTACATGTGAATGAGCCAATAATTCTTTCATGATAAAATTGTCGTAAATTTCTTTTGCGAGCTTTCTCCTTTCTTCTGGACATTCGAGTTTTTCGTATGCTTTTATCTGTAACATACATCCTATATAAGAAAATGCGTAACATCCATCTTAATTCTGTTTCATTTTTAGTATCGCTTGCGATGCATTGTCTCATGTAATATTAGATTTTCTAGCTTTGCACAAGAAAATCTACCGAGAGTAAGATTCGATAAGTCGATAATGTAAAATAGTGGCCTTCAAGTCCTCGCAAATTTCAAGAGTCTAAATTGATTGCTGAATTAAAATAAAATTAATACAATAGTTAGGAAATGGATACAACCTATAAAAGGTTTTTTATTGAGGTAGATATAGATTAGGTTAAATTTATTGTTACTTTCTCTTAACACAGTACAAGCCGAGAAATTTGAGACTCTAAGCTCATCTCTAACCTCAATAAAAAATACCTCTCATGCCGATTAATGCAGCTCTGTTATAGCAAATGAACTATAAAAGAGACAAGTATGATACATCATTAACAAAAAATATGCATCTATATTAAGTAATAATATATATATTTATGCCAATAGGTATTTTAGAGTGACGCCATACATTGCCGAGGAAATCAACTTCTAACAGAGAAATATCGTTTTCTAGTCACGCGAAAAATATACTTTTAGTATATAAAATTGCGTATAAATAAATTTTTTTCATCATTTTGTAATAAACTAAGGTATGATATTAAACAAATTTAGGGGAAAAAATGAGAATCAAGGAGTCATAATTATATAGACAATCATTTTTAAATTGCAAAATTGTACTATATATGAATGTTGAATTAGTTGAAACAACAAACGAAAATTGTTTCAATAGATTGTGTGGAAGAGGTTTTGAACTACAGGGTTGGCCATATTCGACAAAAACATTTGGCAACACTGTAACTTTTGACAGAGATGACAGATCGAGTAATGACATAGCGTGTTTGAAGCATCAGTCTAAGGAGATTTTTGCCATGTAGCAGTACACTCCACGCGAACACTCTCAGATTGTTGAAATTTACATTCAACAAAACAAGTCAATTGTACGGGATAGTGTTCAGAACACTGGCCCGTACGAGTGCGATATTTTCATCCGATTGCCTTGGTCGCTTTTTATTTGGACGCTTGGGATTAGTAAGTGCTTCACCTGATAAAAATCTTTCATAGAAACGATACAATGTAGTCGCAGAAGGCGCAGTTTTCACTTTATTTATTTTGATCCATGCACGTTGAGTTTTCACAATTGACTTGTTTTGTTCAATGTAAATTTCAACAATCTGAGAGCACTCGCGTGAAGTGTACTGCTCCATGACAAAAATCTCCTTAGACTGATGCTTCAAACGCGCTACGTCATTACTCGATCTGTCATCTCTGTCAAAAGTTACAGTGTTGCAAAATCTTTTCGTCGAATATGGCCAACCCTGTATATTCCTAAATGATAACGCATACAATTACTCATTTAAAAAAGAGAATGACTTAATAGGAATAGTTTCTCGTCGAATAATGTATGTCTGACTTGATTTAATCTGAAATTTATACGTAGAAAAAGGGCAGGCGTGAATAAGCAATGTTCAGCTGGGATAGAAAATAAAGGTTTCAAAAAGATAAAAGAATAAATATTTATACTTGAAGAGACTACATGTAGAGCGATTTTAACAAGAGGGAATTGAAAGAAAAGACGTACTATTATTTTATAAAGACGTAGAGAAATATTTGCATGAATAACGTAGAAAAGTAGGACTACAAGAAAATAGAAAGGGTACGTATAGTTTAAAAGATATAGTAAAATAAAGAGATAATTGATTATATTCGCAACGTCACAGATACAGATACAGATGAATAGGCAAGAATGTTCTTGGTTGGTAAAGAATAAGTGATTGAGAATCACAGGCAGCGATTTATATTGGCAAAGAGATAGAAAACAGATAGATAGAAATCAGTCAGATCACACAATAAACAATTTAGAAAAGACATAGAGTTGAAAAAAGGAACTTAAAAAAAGGCAAACTATAATTATTCAAAAAGATACAGGAAAGTGCCGCCAAGAAAGAGTCATAAGCTAAGATAGAAAACAAAGGATTCAGGAAGATAGGTAGAGAATTATAATCACAACAAGAAATAAATTAATTTTACGAGGGAATTTTAATAGGGCTGGAAAAAATTAGGAGACTGGGCACTACAGGCAATGAATATTAACAAAAGAGCAGAAAAAGATTTTAAAAAAATACAATTATTATTTTTACAAAATAATAGAAACAAAATGACTTACATGACGTAAAGAAGAGAGATTTAAAAAATAAAGGTGTGCTAAATTTATTATAAAAGATATAGAAAAATATTTAAAGTGGTAAACAATAATAAAATAAGATAGAAAAGATACGACTTATAAAAAGATAGGTCGACGATTTTATATGCCCTGTCACACACACACACACACACAGAACTTTTCGAAAAATATTGACACATAGATAGAATCTGCTAAAATGATGTGATTGAGAAAGATAGAGACGAGGGGAAATTGCAATATTCTTAAGATATCCTGCCATGTTTTGGGATATTTTCAGGATATTCTAAATTCTCGAGACATAAATGGGATATATTGGGATATAAATATAACTTATCTTGCGAGATCCTCATGCGATGAATGATTACATGACAAAAAGATAGACACAGATCGACATGTACAGGGAATTTATCATCGAAATGCCATTAACGAAAAGAAGCTCACAGACTTTGGTATAAATATTCTGTGTTAGTATACTTATAGAGCGAAAATTGAAAGATTGCTGTTACGTACGAAATAATAATATTTATGATTAAAAACCTATGAAAGTGCTCTAATTACTATAATGTACCGGAGGTTCAAGAAACCAAATTAAATTGATTAATTTGTTTAATTTTGTGGGGCATTTCTTTTGACAGACAAACTGCACTAAAGGTTCTTAAGAAACTAAACTGAAGACCTTCTAAGAAATCCATATGTGATACAGGTACATAAAGGATTAATGAACTTTACAACATGGAAAGAAGATAGCTTAATGCCTTAGTAAGAAAGCTAACTGACACTGCTCATTAAGAAAAAAACTGAAACAACATGAGGATTGGACACAACTCACATTGCGTGAAGCTATATGTTAGTTCGGATCAGAAACTGCAGCAAGCAATCGATTTAACACAGCAATTTTCGAATGAAATCCACATGGCGTTCGGACAATATAAGTGCGAATAGTGCATTTAAGCAGAGGATAATTAGGAACCGCAGAGCTAGAGAGCGAGCTCGAGAATGACATCGAGGCAGTAACTGTGGGTGAGTCATAGAAATACCTCGATCTGCACTACACAACCTTAAATTTTTCCTCAGAGGAAGTCATAAATATAAGGAAGAAATCATAGAGCAATTATAAATGTAATGAAGACAAAGAGCCATTTACAGCGATATCCCCAAAACGTTAAATCTACATGCAGTGGATAGTGAGATATCCTTTATTCAGCTGAAAAAGGGCCTCCCGTTTCCAGAAACGGAAGAATTCGTCATTTCAATTCAAGACAGGGCTACTAGCACCAGAAATGATCGCAAACACGTGTTACAGCAAACCTTGGTTGCCGGTGCCGATTATGTAGACATACTAACAAATCCATCGAGCACAATATTGATGGTTGTCGCGTAATGCCTCAGAAAGAATATTAGCAGAGACATAATGATGTGGCGGGCATTATAGACGGGTCAGTTTGTCCGAGCCAGTCGACCCGATAACATGATGCATTACAAAAAAGGTGAAAGAATCTAGATCATCGACATCGCTAGTCAAACTAACTGGAATTTACAGACAACCTATGCAAGCAAGATCCATAAGTATAGCGAGCTAAGTCATGAAGTAAAGATAATAAGAGGAATATAAAACATGTTTCTATTCATCCTATTGTTATTTCGGCTACAGGTGATGTACACGCAAGAAGCACTGAACATCTTGAACATTAAGGAGTCAGTAGGGTACCGGCAGCAGCTCACAAGGCTCACAGCGGCTCACCTGCCGTATTGTGAGAAACTACCTAGACCATCAGTTGCATACTGCTATGCAAGGAGAACAGCGGTAACAAATGAACTTTGAACTAGACCATGCTCCTGAATTGTTACCTAATACAAAATAATCGCAAAAGATTTCAAACATTGTATTAATTTAATTTATAACATCCTCATTTCATCAGGCTCTTGAATTATTATGTGGGTGATAAGGAAAAACCGGTTTCATCCAAAAAAATGTTTTAAAAATTGAATGAAAGTTTTTTTATATGCAAATATGTATCATATTTTACTCAGATGAAAGTAATTTGAACAGAGTACGTTAAATATTTCAATTTTTCTATTGTTTAAAGATAATTAGAGGTGGCTGCCACCAACTGGTGCCAGTGCCAACTACTGCCAATATCAAATAAAACAGTCATGTTGAGATTTGACTTTCGTCAAGTTGACTACACTGTGACTGATGAGAATTTCAAAGATCTGCAAACAATCGACACAGCGCAAAAATTAATTTTGAAGCAGGACTTGAATACAGGACGCCGCACCGGGGATCAGTGTCAATGCACCGACATGCTATCCACTGCTTCAAGGACACTTGTTATGGCCAAACTCAATGAATCTGTGGACGTTTAATTTTTCTCGCATCGACTCCTTGCTCCCTTTATATTACAGAAAGAAAAATAAATAAGAAAATTTTTTTATCGTTTTTGCAAGATGATATTTCCATGTTAACGTCCGAGAGTTTCAAATTGTAATTACAAATTTTGAAATTGCGAAGTTTGTAATTAAAAACACATTTGGAATTGAACTGCCCGAAATATAAATTTTGCTTTTTAAATCAAATTATTGACTGATCGACTGCAATAGCCGATGATTTCTTTCAACTATTTGGTATACTGATAGCTGAAGACTAATGTAAGTACAAAATTTAAAATGAACTATTTATGTATAAATCAAAGAATCCTACTTGTTCATAAAATCTTAGTTGGGGAATCGGTTCTTCTGCTGCAGTCTCACAGAATTCCTTGAATAAAAGGTATCCTGAAAGAAGAAAGAAAAGCAATGAAACATCAAATTGCAGAGAAATATAGCCGTGGCACCCCGTCTATTGTGTTTGGAACAGGCGGAAACTTACTTTTTTCAACTTGAGTGAAAATCGATCTAAACTTTGTTCAACATTTTGCAATATGTTTTGAATAAATAAGCACTAAGCAATTTAGTATCCTTGCAAAAGGGAGAGTCATCTATACATTTTAAATGGAGAATTTTTAAAATTTCTAAAATATACTTTGATGCATATGACGTTCAATATCAAGAGATACTTCAGGAAAATGTTGATACAACGCGCTGTTACCGCTACTTACACTCTATTCATAAGGTAACGAATAACAGAGGGCCAGACAGGAAGGAAAGCTGCTGGTAGTGCGGGATTAAGGGAAAGATGGCTTTGGTATTTCCTCTTTAATTCTAAAGAAGATAAGCTGCAGATATATTCCCCTTGCGGGCATATCGAAGTGTTCGGCCTCCAGGGAAGCAGCTTCGAGAAAAAAGCCGTTAGAAGAGCTAAAATGGCTCTGAATCAATGCCAACTCGGATTACATGGTTGTGGCCCGGCGGCAGAAAGGATGTGGATTTAGTGGGCACCGCCACTGCTGAATCCCAAAAATCGTGCGTAAATGCATGCCCACTCATTCTAGAAAAAAAAAAGAAAAGAAAAGAGGAAGCTTGTGGCAAATATATTTATGAACTGGGGGGCTGCTCGGCCAGCGCACCCCTCGCTCGATTTGAGATTTTGATGTCCACACATATGCCATGACTCGATTCGAGATATCCATAGTTACATATACTTCTACTCGATTGGTCATTTCCGTCGGATAATGTTCACTATCCCCGAACAGGCTTTGAAAATTTAACTATAATTTCTTTAATTTAATGGGTTTTTAAACTTAACTTTAGTGTATTTTCATATGGACAAATTAATGATATGTTGGTTTGCAATATTACACTGAACATTATTCGAGGTATTTTAGGGATTGAGGTACGGAAGAAAGAGTCATATCCCTTTGTAAAAAAACATCAAGATTTCGTAATTTTAAACTGGCAGATGACATGAGCTTGTGGAGAAGTAACAGTTGATAAAAACCTTTTTCAAATGTTCAAACTTAACAAATGAGTCAAATTTTCTCATCGCAGGCATAACGTAAAACTGGTGGGCTAGTAATGGACTCGGCGGACCACGTTTTAAAGTTGATATACGAGTTTTCATTTAGGTTGACGATAGGAATTTGACAAACGCGCAACTCCATCGTGTTTTTCAAATCCCTATCGTAATCCAAAATACAAACTCGACTTGATAACTGGATAACGTGATCTGCTGCGTCCATATCTGAGCCGCCAGTTTAAAGCCGTAACCCAGATGATGAAATTTGCTCATTTGTTAAAAACAGATCAAAGGTGAGACTGCTTAATGGAGGTCGGTGGTTCCCAGCCATAACTAAACAATTAAACGCATGGTGTAGTCAGTAACCGAAGCTTTGAAAGATGTATGTAGCCTTGAAGCCCGTGATGGATTTATCCGTGATTGTTTATCGCCAACTTCATCTTGATGATGAAACTTATGGTCTGTTGTCTTTCTAACATTTAGAAAGGCCTGTAGATCCACTGCATTAAGCCCATCGTTGTATGGTTAATTAGCATGAGTTAGAGTGGAACCTGACGTGCAACCACCGTTTCATGGCAGGCTCTGTGACTCTTTTACAACTTGCAGAAAACGGGCAAGGAGCTGCACACATAAAACCAGAGTTTGGACTTTCGTAAACATCCCTTATCAACTGCTGCTTATTCCCGAACTCATGCAGTATTTTAGTGTAAAATTACGATATTTTAACATTTTTACAGTGGAATAAGCTCCCCTCTCTATCCTCAACCCCAAAAATACCTTGCATGATGTTCCACAGTATATTCTATAAAAACATATTACTAAGTGTCGGTTCCACCAACCTCGGTTAAAAATGTAATCCTCAGTTAAAGCTAGTTACGCGTTTCACCACTTTTTAACAGGCGGTTAATTCGCATTAACCACCGTTAAATATAACCGGTCAAAATTGGTCGGTTAGGGCGATTTAATCACCCTTTAACCTTAAAAGTGCAATTCCGTTGTGAAATTTGGAGTTTTTGGAAGAAGTTATGTGATCGTCTGATGACGAAGTGGAAGACATTTTTTAATTTATCCGCAAAAGACCGCGAATTTTCAAAGAAAGAGGGAATTTTTTTGATAATTGCGACGTCGTTGATTTTCAAACGAGATTTCGTTCAACAGAAGCTTGTGTAAATGATCTGCTGAATAAAATTGAAGGAGCATTAGGAAGAAAACTAGGCATTCTTAATTTATTTTCTTCCATCTTATCACAGATAACACGAATAAAACAGAAACATGACTGGAACAAAAAACACATACAAATTGACTTTTTTTAGATTAGTGTGGACACGACCGTGGAGTGAACCTTATTTGGATTTGGCGCGCACGGCCATATGTCTTTGCTTTTCAGTCGACGACAAGTAGCCAATCACGCGGATGGTTAAAAGTAAAATAGGAGTTATTTCGAAACAACTATCTGGTTAGATAAACGGGACATCCAAAAACGTGGTGGTACGCGCGACAGGATAATCGACGCTTAACTATGGCATTACATTTAACACGCTGTCAATTAACCAATGATTTAACTGAGGTTGGTGCAACCGGTCCTAAATTGTCTATATAATGATCCGAAAAAGTTAAATTTAAAAATGAATATTACCTCGTCCCAATCTCGATCAACATTTTCCTGGGCCCACGCAAGTCGCTTTTCGATGTGCTTTTCACCAAGCAATGGTTTTTTCATTGTAGGG
>NC_046666.1:114704691-114722061 GCF_010883055.1 Belonocnema kinseyi | reverse complement strand
AGGGAGCTCTTCTTAATATTTTGACACCAAAATCATGTCGATACACCTTACCGACTGCGAGTAAAGCCACCCACGCTTTAACTTGACAGACTGTAGGTATTATAACTACCACTCCCATCTCTGTTGCCGCCTTAGAAAATACCAGTACTCTACTTTCTGGCCTTGCTGAAATTTTGCGAATAAGCTCTCCGACGGCCAAAGCGAACGACATGCACAGTCCTATTGAAAAATTAAATTCTATCCTTTTGAAAATCAAACCTGGAATCTTATTCATGTGCTGAAATTCTTTTCTAGTGGATTAGTTTTTTATGATGCTTTTTAAAATCCCAAGATATTGATTATTTAAACAATTTTCATAAAACAATTCAGAATTTAGCTCTTTTTTAACAAAGAGGTTCAATTTACGTACAGGATCAACTAGAATCGTCTTTCTTATGATCTTTGATGACGCTTCGCAAATTTGCAAACACTAATTACACAGCCACACAAAAAAAGTGTGCGGATCTAGTAACAAGACACACGTATTCCTATGGATTTTGGGGCGCTGAATCCAAATTCGGTATCAAAAATCACCCATCACGTCATGGTTGAGCCATAACCTCAAAAAATGACAAAAATTATGCACTGAGGCAAATAAATGTCAAAACAATGCCAATGATGAAAATTTTCACTTCAAAAACATGTCGACAACTGTGAAGGATCAACCCTTGCCTGATATCAACTTATTTAGCATAACTTTACCCAACAGAACCTTACCTCACCTAATCTGAATTAATAGAAATTTATTGAACTACACGTAAAGCGCTGGAAGCATATTTTCTCAGTAGCAAATGTGTGCTACATCGAATGGGTCAACTCGAGCCTAACCTAGAAATAAGTCTAACCTAGCCTAACCTAACCTCACGAAACACAATTAAACTGATTGTGTTGTCCCATTGTGTTTGCGGTACCGTTTCATTCAGCTTCGGCTTAACCTACATAGAGGTTTAACCTATCCTAACCTAACAAAACCTGACATAACTTAACCGATTACGCTGGCAACCCTCTTCTTGCGTACTTTCATATTTTGACATTAATAGCAGTAAATGTCTGGAGTTTCGTAACCGCTTGTTGCTAGCATTATTCGCATGTGTCTGTAACCAGGGCACCTCCACGTGGTGACGGTGGGCAACGGATCCACATTGCCTGAGTCCCTGGGTAAACGGTGTTCATGCCGTCATGGCAGACACAGGTAAAAAGTGTATTACGATGCAGGAAAAAACCCCAGTATCGGCGTCTGGTCAGGGTGGGAAAGCGGGCTCTCCGACGTCGTCATCATGCAACCGTAGCTCTTCATTAATGGATCAGTTGGTTGGTGCAGAGTCTCATGCTACAAGGAAAAAAACCGCGAGCATTTCTCAACCGCATGTCTGCAAGAATAGCTCAGATTCATTCTGTTACATTTGCAGTAAATATGAAGTGAGCAGTTTGCGAAAATCAATCGACGAGGAAGTGAACAGTCTTTACGAAAAGTGTTTCGAACATAAATTGCTGCACCAAGAAACAAAATGGGTTCCTCACGTCATTTGCAATTCCTGCAGACTTATGTTGTATCTTTTAAAAAATTCAAACAACGAAAAGTACCGCAAGTACTCTACACCAGCCACATGGAACAAACCCGTTAGAATTCAGAAAGTTTTTCGTTAAAGACGAAGAGACGTTTTTAGTGTACTGCACTGACGTTAACGGACTAATAAACCACTTGAAGAAAAATGTGTACAGAGAGGAAAAATGGCGACTTTTCATTGATTCGTCAAAACGCAGCATTAAGGCTGTTTCACTGCATAACACGAATACTTACGCTCCTATCCCTATAGCTCACTCAACGGTCAACAAAAAAGAATATAACAATGTTAAAATGCTTCTTGAAAAAGTTAATTACACGATTCACAAATGGCAAATATGTGGTGATCTCAAAATCATAACAATGATATTAGGCCAACAATCGGGTTTCACGAGAGAGCCATGCTGTATATGACTGTGGAATAGCAAAGATCGAGCCAATCATTACAGCAAAAAACATTAGCCTTTAAGAGATTCATTCAAACCTGATTCTCATAATATCATCAACCAAAGCCTCGTTGCTCCAGAAAAAATTTTACTACCACTTAAGTGAATTTCTTAATCTTTCTGATAGGCCCTGAATGTAAGGCAAAGTAACATTTAAATTAAATCTATTGTATCACTCCAATTTCTTTTCTTGTTAGTTTTATTACTGTTATTGTAAATCTCATGAATGCGTTCTTTAATGATGTCATTTACAAAATCAAGAGGATAGTTATTCTGTACTAAAGTTGTTTTTAATAGATTTAAATTTTCTTTTCTAAATTGAATGTCAGATAATTTTACACATCTATCTACTAAACCCTTAATTAAACCAATTTTATGCCCTAATAAATTATGTGAATTATAGTTTAAGTATCTACTAGACCAAGAAGGTTTTTTTTATACCAATTGGTTAATAAATCACCATTTGGAGTTTTTATAATTTTTAAATCAAGATAGTTAATAACATTATTAATCATTATTAATCAATCATCGTTTGTACAAAATAGGTGTGAAATATAACAATTGTAAAGCTCTTTTTTCAACATCTTGTAAAACTAAATCAGAAAGTACAGGAGATAATGGTGAACCCATTGGGTAACCCGAAATTTGTTTATAAAATTTATTATTAAAGGAGAAAAAGGTACCATTGAAAACTGTTCTGGTGGCTATTAGAAATTCATTTTTAGTTATTTTTGTCAAGTTATGATTTAAATTAAGTTTTTCTTCAATGCAATCTAAAGCGAGATCTAGTGGGATGCTGTCAAACATGGACACAACATCTAAAGAAACTATCGAATGGGTTTTTGGTACATTTATATTTTTTAAACAATCTTTAAGTTCCTAACTAGTTTTCTTGTATAAAATATCATTCTTAAGGATGTTTTCAACTGTAATGTTATAATCGTCTCTATTTGCTGCAACCTTTAAGTTACTTTTATCAGCATTTACAAAAATTAAATCTCTATGATTTTTTTGGAAATTTTCAACTAATTGAACAGATTTTTCTACATTTTTAAATTTATTATTATTACTGTGATTTGAAACTATTTGAGTAACAGTTTTTCGAATATTAAATTTTAAATCTTCTTCTATAATATTTTTGATAGAATTTTCAATATTGGCAACTAAACTATTGATAGGAATTCTATTAACATTCAAAGGAACTCCAAAATTGTTTCCTAATGCTAAAACTTCAGCAACATCATCAGGGATTTCAACTGTTGATAAATTCTTAAAACATTTGTTTAATCTGAAATTAGTAATCTCTATATTAGAAACTAAAGACATGTTTTTTAATAAGTTAAATTTTTTTATACACTCATCACGTTTTGAGTATTTTAGATTACGAAGACTTCAATCTTGTGAATCATAAAACTTGTTTAAAGAGCCATCAGATATAACTCTTGAGAAACGATATTGTAAGTAATTTGAAAACTGACCTAATTTTTGAATATTTTTCACAATGTTTTCAATTTCTAAACGTAGATATTTTGTGTGGAAATTGAATTTAATTTTTTGAAATTTTGAGATTAAATTATAATTTAAATTAGTTATATTATATTTACTTAAATTTTGTTGAATATGTGTTGGAAATAAGGCATTATTTCTACACCTTATTAAGAAAGTACGCTGTTCCTTAGGAATAACTAATTTTCTATTGATGTGTAACCAATCTCCAATTTGTTGTCTTGTGACGGCGCCATACCTCTCAAGGATGTAAGATAAATTACCCATGTTGTCCAAAACGTTGTTCACTTGTTAATTGTAAAATGATTTGATGAAACAAATCAATAAATATCAACGGTCGAAGAAAGGATTGATTCGTTTCATCAAATCATTTTACAATATCAATGTTTTTCCGCAAATGGGTCAGTGACTCATTTCCACACCACCTATGAGGTAGAGTCTATGGTGCGTTTTTTTATGTGCTTTACCCTGGAGGCCTAATCCACTGCTCACTTGCAAATAATTCTTAAAATGTAGTTAATGTAGTTGAGAAACTGTAATTAATTGACATAATTATCAACTTTGTCTGGCAGTTTATCTATGATTTCTTCATTAAGACAACCCTTCCTTGAAATTCAGGCACGTTACGGAACATGTTAATCCAGCTTTTACGCATCTATAACGTCTACCGCATCCCATTTTACAGGAAAAAACGATCAAATTCATTATCAGTTTTCATTATAGTTTATTAATAGTGTATATTACTGATAGTATACACTATTAATAAACTATTTTTGCCTCTTTTTCGACCCCGCAGATCTATTTTTTTTAAAATGTCTCGCCATGTTTTAATTTGGAAATGTAAAATCCCACGTTTATAAATCGAAACTTTTGTAAGTCTAATCTTTAAAAAACAGTAAAAATCTCTATTTTATTTCGCACGCATTTAGTTACTGCAATACATCCCGTGGTTTCTTCGGTTAGGGAAAAGTAAAACAATTACTTTGCACTATAAAAATTAATCCTTGCAGGATATTGTAAGAACTTTTAGCAACCCTAACTATAATCACTGTGAAGTAGCAGCTGCTAGAAGCACATTATTCTTATATTACACAAGACTAAACCTTCTGAAACAGGTATAAGCAAATGCAGATACGTATGCGGAAACAAATCTAAGACTTCTTCCATTGAGGCTGTATCTTTCTCTGGGCTTCCTCAAACTTCCGCAGCTGCTCGACAACACTCTTATTGAGTGTATCATCAGATTCAAATATGGCGAAAAAAGTTTTTAGAACCGGAACTATGGGGTTGGAAATGACGCAAACATAGTTTATTACCAGTGTATACTACTAAGGCACTAGCTCCATTTCACATAATGAATTTGATCATTTTTCCCTGTAAAATGGGATGCGCTAAACGTTGTGGAAACGTAAAAGATGGATTAAAATATTCTGTGATGTGCCTCAATTTTCAAGGTACAGGTTACCTTAATGAAGAAATCATAGATGAACTGCCAGACACAGTTGATGATTATGAAAACTATGATGATTATGACAACTATGTGACGATTACGGTCGTCTCTCCTACATAAGAATGGTTGCGTGTCCGGAGTATGATATAGTGACAACCACAGGTAGACCGGAAGATTTTACTTATGTAATGTATGGCAAACACCTAACCTTTTCTAATATTGGAATCGAAAAAAAATCGCTTGAAAAACTTAAATAGGTTAAGTGGATTATTTTTGCAACGTATGTAAAGCATTGCCCACTAGTGCCACCTTTTTGGTAGTTTTTCCTAACTCAAAAACGAATCCTAGCATTACCGATTATTAGGATGTCGATAGTATAGGTATTATGACTACCACTCCCATATCTGTTGCCGCCTTAGAAAATACCAGTACTCTACTTCCTGGCCTTGCTGAAATTTTGAGAATAAGCTCTCCGACGGCCAAAGCGAACGACATGCACAGTCCTATTGAAAAATTAAATTCTTACCAGTTGATGATTAGGACAACTAGTAATAGTTTCTTAACTACATTCTAACATTTATTTGCAAGTTTACAGTGGATCTCCCCTTTCGGTGTACTATAAACTTCCTGCTCTAAATCCGTTTTTTCGCGATGTTACTCACTCCGCTAGCCATGATTCCAATTCAAACACTCCCGCCTTCTATCCACCCCTGCCTCTATCTATCCTTGAGTTCTGGTACTTGTCTTGCCTTTCTCCGACTCTACCCCACCCTGCTACTACTAACCCGATCAAACCAGTCCTCCCACTCTGTCGCAAATCTTACACCAAGCTAACCTTAACTTTCACGCAAATCTGTCTCAATCCTCAAAAATATCTTCACCATCTTTTCAATCTCACAATCCCTCAAACAATCTCTCATATAAAAACCCTTCTACACACTTCCACAATCCACTCACCTCAAATTTCACCATAAAAATTAGAAAAACTCAGCATCAACAATTCCCACTATCTTACACTTGTATGTCAGAAACAGAAGTCTCTTTCCGATGACTTTTGGATATTTTTGAAAGAATAGGCTCAATTTTTATTTACGAAATCTATAAAGAGCTCGGCTATATTTAAACGAATACGCTCAAATGTTGTTTAGAGAATCGACTAAAATGACATTCTGTTGACTCATTGTTATACAATTTTACAAATTTGCATCAATTAAAACCTGCTCTACAGTCCATTATACGTCACTTAGCATAAGAGTAATTTTGAACTGTATCTTAATTCTTACTCTAAAACAAACAAAAATTAAAACTGAATAAAAAAATAGTTGACAGGAGGAATTTCATCTTTGAATTGGGCAATAGGAGCGAAATCGATGATTCTTGCATGCCTATGTATATTCTATCGTTAAAAGATTGGTTGATCTTTTAAAAATAAAAGCTCCTAAAATGTGTAAATAATTATTATGATTCATATTATAACACACATAGCAAAAGGTAAAATTATTAGTAAGGAGATTAGTTGCATTTATATTTCACTATTTATAACACATTAAATATAAACATAAATGCGTGAACTTTTTAACAACACGTATAATTTTTTTATTTGAACTATAATATTATAATAAAAACAATTTGAACAGTTTAACCAATTTTATTTTTATAAGAAAACAACAGCTATATATGTAATAATAATTAGGAAAAGCAATACAAATTTTATTATGATAAAAACTGGCCTTTTCATTGAAATCAGTCTCTTTTTTCTTTTTGTTAATTGCTTACAGTACTTAAAACTCCTTATTAATTGAATGATATTTTGCTTTTTCAAGATTATGTAAACCAATTTTGACCCCTTTTAACTTTTATTTTCGATTTTTTATGTATATAAGCATCTTTGATAGCGACATCAATCTTTGTGGAATCTTAAAGAAATCTTTAAAAACTTTGTGAATTCTTTTCAGTGTAATTCAGGCCCCTTCAGCGAGGGGAAGTTTGGTCACATTTACTCCCGAGCTGCATATTTCGTTTTCACCACTACGCCTCCTCCCTCGGCTATAAGAGCGAGCAGGAAGTTTCCCGTCCTGAGTGAGGAAGCGTAGTTGTGGAAACGAGGAGTAAATACGACCAAATTTCCTCTCGCTGAAGAACCCTGCTTTAAGTTAATAAAAGCTTTGAAATAGTTTCAAATCTTTGTGAAATTTATTAAATCTTTGCGAAATTCTTGAAAAATTTATGAAATGTTCTTAGTATAAGTTAAAGTTTTTCAAAGATGTTTACAAATAAGAAAGTTTTCACATTTCGTTTTTTATTTCCATTTACTGAAATATTACTACTAATTTTTAAAAGCATGTGATAATTAGAAAATGATCAATTTTACCAGTTTCAGGTTCCGATCGTAACCTCAAAATATTGAACATGCATACAATTTTTTTATTATTATCCCTCAAAAAAGAGTACGGGGACGTCCGTTATGATATTTTATAGCATCTCCGAATTCAGTTTTAAAACATTTTCATTTTTTTGGAAAGAAAGCCAGAAGAACTGTACCCGATTGACCACACGTCGTAGTATCACATGCCCTTAACAATTAATTTCTTATATGATACGGACGAAAATAGACATTAAGGTCCAACATCTGTTTTTTTAACTATATGGCAATGATCTAGATCCTGATATAGATCCTTATAGTAAGTGCAGTTTGTAAGAAAATTCCAAATATGATTAAAACATTTTTCAGAACCAAAAGATCTTGCACCAGCAGCAGGTGGGAACATATTTATTGGTACGCGGCATCATTATATGTAGATTGTTTTTGCGAAGTTGCATGAAAATGTTTACAATTGCATAATTCTGTAGTCTGTATTGTATCTGTATACGTAGGCGAAAATTTTATATTTTTGCTAACGTTCTTTATGTCTATTGAATAAAAAATAAAGAAATTAATTTATGATTTTTATTCATAAACTATTTCTATTTTAATAACATAAAATTCAATGAAATGAAAAAAGAACCAATTATCAGTAAGCATTACGGATCAAGCTGTGAAACGAAACTTTTAAATAAATTACGTTTTACTTTTTTAAATTATTTGCACATTTTGGTATGACGCACTTGTTTCCAACAATTTTTAGTTCGCACAAACTTCTACTGAATAATTACATTAAATTCTCAAGACGTAACATTACTTAATTATTGTTAAAATAAAATAATTTTAATAATGAATATCACTATCTCATATGAACCTATAAGGGATAGCGTTAAACTGTATAGAGGCGGCAGCTGCGCTATCGGATTTTTCGGTACTACCACTTGGAAGTATATACCACTGAAAGAAAACCGACAGCGACTAGCAGAGAAGAGGGAAACGGATAAGGTTCACGAAAAGAAATATTGAGATAAACCTATAGAGCCTCTCCTATATTAAAGAGTAAGGATATCAATCAAAGCGACATAGCCAGTAGACCCATGCACGAACAAGGTCGTGAAGTTTAAAGACCCCTGTTGATATCCACGAATCTTGATCAGCCGATGATGTGTCTTCCGAAATCGAAAAAAACAGTGATTCAGATAACTCTGCATATAGAAAGCGAAGCAGTGTTCTCCCCAATATTTATCCGAATTTACCGATGCCCAAAGAAGATTTTTCACTAAAACGGTGCACCCCCGATTCTACTCAATGCTTGCTTCCCAAGCTTATGTAATAAATCTACGGATGTATATGATGGGCTCAGTACGAAAAATTATCAAATGGAAACTTTTCATTGTCGAGTTATTTTTAGTTGACTGTTTTAATCTGTTCCCATATATGTATATAAATTTATAACACGCTGGAACTTTTTTGCTTCATTTAAACATAATTAGTTTTATCCAACATTTTAATCATTTTTGTCCGTGCGTTAAACAATTCCACGTGATTCTTTACGGACATTTTGTGTAAATTGCAAATTCATTTACAAAAATGTCGGGATAAACTGCAAAGTCGGTGGGTTTAGAAAACCGCGATCTTAATACTTTTAGAAGTCCCATGAAAAATAATAAAACGTGTTAGATTTTTTTCGCCGAAGCTCGAATGAAAGCACGAACATTTTGGATTAAGATGTAGAAGTAGATTTTTTAATTTTCATAGTTAACAGCCTAAGACGTAATAATTCAGAATCTACGGGTTTCGATGACTTCAGATATCTAACTTTTTTTTTAATGCTTAAAATTGGAATTAATAGAACGTTTCTCGTAAATGGAATGAGATACGCCAAAAAAGACAACATTTTTGAATTCAACTAGAAAATTGTATATCAGTATATAAGTTATAATTATAAATAAGTATAATGAAAAAATTCATCAATTAAAAAAAAGTATTAATAATTTGAAGAGAAATTTAAAAAGCGAGAGCGGATTAGCCACGACCAACTACTGTAAATAACTCTGCCCGCCCGGTACGTGACGAATACAAAAGGAACATTATATTACCGTCGCATCACTATTAAAACGACCACTAAAAGTATCTTGAAAAGGACCCAAATCTCTCAAACTATCTCCGAGACTATTTTGTTTCAAATCGACTTTGTTTATAGACTCAAATGGCCCAAGCTATTTTTTAATATTATTTATTTCGAATAAATTCGCCAATTTATTCCATTTCTTTCAAATGGGGATCGAGATATAAATAGAAGGCCACCGAAGTCTTCCGAAGCTTTCAGATCGGTAATCATCGTACAACAGAAAACCGAAGTCGAATCGTGCATTTTCGGCTTAGACGCGAACTCACAGCGGTAACCATGCACCTACTGTTTTGCGGCTCCCAAACGGTAGGTATGGTAGGGGTGAATTTCATCCACGATCTGGCAGCTCTGGGGTAGTGGGAGTTTATGTAAACGGTGATATGCAGGAGAAAGCAGAGGAGACGAAAGAAACGATTGAAGAAAGTAAAGAAGAGATTAGGCTGATAATAGGTGGGGATTTCAATGCAAGAATAGGATACAGAGGAGGAAGGAAATGGGGAGAAGAGAGAGGAAGAAAATCTAAAGATAATGTACTAAATGGGGATGGAAAAACGTTGTTAAGGAGCTTGGAGGAGTTGAGATGGTATATCTTAAACGGAAACTTAGAAGGGCATGAGAAAGGAGAATATACACGCTCAGGAGGTGAAAGGGAACTGTAATTGTTTATGTAATGGTGGATGATTAGGTAAGAGAAAAGGTTGGTAAACTAGAGGTAGGTTACTATATTGATTCGGATGAGTTTCCCTTAATAGTAACATTAGAGGGACTAAAAAGCAATAGAAATATGAATAAAAGGGGAGCAAATGTAAACAGTGTAAAAAAAGAGGATTGGTCAAGGGAAGGAAAAGAACAGTTTAAAGAAAAGGTCAGAAATATCAAAATGTTAGAGAGAAATGTGGACGAGGAGATAGAAAACATGATAGAAGAAATACAAAGAGGATTAGGGCGCACAAACAAAAATCAAGTTATTAAAGGGCGAGGGGGTAGAAGTGGATAGGATGAGGACTGTAAAGAGAAAAAAGAAGAATGTCAGAAAGGAATTAAGAAAGTGGAGAAAAGAAAAAAGTTAGGACGGAAGAAGAGGTATGGAAGGTAGTAAATAGAGGAAGGAAAAGAAGAAAAAGAGTAAACCAAGATATTGAAATGGTAAAATGGAAGAAATATTTTTTGGATTTGCTAGGAGGAGTAGAGAGAAAAATTATGAAGGGAGGAAAATATGGTAGAGAAAAAGATGAAGAAGAGGATATATCAAGGGAAGAAATAATTAAAGCTTTAGGAATAATGAAGGATGGAAAGGCACCTGGTATAGATGAGATTCCAAATGAAGTATGGAAATAGAGAGGGGAGGAACTAGAAGAATGGGCATGGATAATGTGTAATAGAGTATGGAGAGGAGAGGGGTGGCCAGAGTTATGGAAAGAAGGAGTAGTTATACCAATAGTAAAGAAAGGCAAAGGAGAGGTGGTTAAAGATTATAGGGGTGTGAGGCTGATGCCAAAGCAGTATAAAGTACATGTAACTATTTTGTCGGAGAGGTTGAAGATAGAAGTTGAAGAAAAAAAAATCGAGTCCCCGAATCAGAAAGGGTTTAGAAAAGGAATGGGGGTAATGGATAACATATATGTTCTTAAGGATTATATTGCCCACGATCAGAAGAAAATATTTACAATATTTAAAAATTATGAGCTTATACACATGAAAAAGTGCAATAACAAAGCAATGAAACAATTAAAAGCTAAGTGTTAAATGTAACTCTGAAATGAATTTCAAACTAAAACGCTAATTAAAACATAGTGAATAAACTACATCCCCTTCCTTCTCTTATTCTTTCTTTCGTCTTTTTTATTTTTATTATTATCAAATTACAATAAACTAACATTCAAAACAAAAATAAATAAAATTGCATTACCAACTTTTCGATACTCGTACCGAATCAAGTACTTCGGTACTGGCCTTTATCAAGGCAAGAGAAATTTGCATGTTAGATATTGACAGCGTCCACGAACAGGTGCTCTCTCTTTGATACATGAGAATCGAATGAGGGTCAGTAGGCCAATCTGTTGTAAAGACAATACGAATATTTGTCACATTTATATCAGAAATAGAGAAAAAGTAAAAGAAAAACAGAATTCATGAAACAGCCTCGTTAAATTTAATTAGTCATATTAGCATTACTTTTATTCAACTTATCCAAATCGGTTTTTAAATTAATAGACAACTGTTTTCGTTTTTTAATATAAAGCATTTTCATGAACTCTCTTTCTCTCATTACTTTCACTATGCAAAATTTGAACATTATCCCAGTGAAACTCATGGTCAACATCAACAAATTACTTTGTATGTCTGGTAAGAGCACTCTTATAACAGCGTCCCAAACGAACATCACTTTTGCGTTCCTCTATCCAAGTATTAAGAAGTCTGCCAGTCTGTCCCAGGTAATTCATTTTACAGATCCTGCAAGTGACCTTATAGACAACACCATCCTTTTCAAAATTGTCTAAAGGATCTTTGTAAAAATTTATCCCTGAACCATTTTAAATGGTATACGGAAAATAGTATGAATTAAACATTTTTTAAAGATATGTTCAATAATTTTAGAAATTTGGCCAAAAAATGTAAGAACAAAGGTATTAAACGAACTATATTCTTTTAACTCTTTCTGATTATTTGCAAGAAAATTATTACTCTCTTTGTTTTTGATTTGTTTAACTCTAATTGCAATATGTTTCTCAATTCACTTTTGTGCATGATGATTTAGAAAAACGATATTCCTAACAATATTCAAATTTCTTGTGTGAAATAAAAAATGGGACAAACCCAGAGCTCTGTCAAGTAAGTTTTTGATCACTGCAATTTTGTTTTGAAAGGGATGAGCAGAAAGGAAATTTAAAATACTACCTGAATGTGTACTTTTTCTATACCAATTGGTAATAATATTTCCATAATATGTCTAAAAAATTGATTCTATTACCAGGTTCTATTTCGTGATTAAATTGAAGTTTTGGATGAAAACTGTTGAAAGTATCAATGACGCTGTTATAAGAGTGTTCTTGCCAGACATACGAAGGAATTTGTTGATGCTGACCATGAGTTTGACTGGGATAGTGTTTAAATTTTGCATAGTGAAATTAATGAGAGAAAGAGAGAGTTCATGGAAATGCCTTTTATTTAAAAACGAAAAAAGTTATCTATTAATTTAAAAACCGATTTGGATAAGTTGAACAAAAGTTATGCTAATATGATTAATTACATTTAACGAGGCTGTTTCATGAATTCTGTTTTTCTTTTACTTTCTCTATTTCCGATGCAATTGTGACAGATATTTATATTGTGTTTAAAACAGATTGGCCTACTGATCCTCATTCGATTCTCAGGTATCAAAGAGAGTGCACCTGTTCGTGGGTGCTTTCAATTTCTACCATTTAAATTTTTCTTCCCTTGATAATGATACTGTACGAGTACCGAAACGTTGGTAATGCAGTATTATTTATTTTTATTTTGAATGTTATTTTATTGTAATTTGATGATAATAAAAATAAAAAAGACGAAAGAAAGAACAGTAGACGGAAGGGAATGTGGTTGGCTGCCTTCTCATTTTTCGTTCCTCTTTTTTTTGTCCCATATTTTTTTTTTACATTATAATAGAATTTTTTGTTTTTGTTTGTTGTGGTCTGAATTTGGTCGTTGGATTCTTGCTTTTTTAAACAGGAGTTTGCATCAATTTGATTGTTGGACGTTAAATGGGATTTTTAATTTGATTTTAATCCAATTTAAATTTCTTAAATTTTAAAATATAGGTTTAGATCCTATAATGAATTTTTAAAAATATTTTCGCAATCGCATGGAAACCACATAAAAAATGATTTAAATGGGGAAATGAGGATATTTTAAAAGATTTCATAGAATTTTCAATTTATTTTCATAACTTAAAGGAATTTCAAAGAATTTAAAAAAAATTTTAGAAGGGTTATTTTAAAAAATTCCAAAGTACTTTAGTAATCTAAGAAAAAAAAATTCTAGGTACTTCAAAAGATTTTGAAGGATTTGAAAAATTGGAGAGAATTTTAAAAGATCCCAAGGAATTTTCAATTGACTACAGAAATTTAATATGAGATTTTAAAGGATATGAAATATTTAAAGGTATTTTTAAAATTTCAAGATATTTTCAAGAGCTTTAAAAAATTTCAAAAGATTTTTAAGGATTTTAAATATTTGAGGACGTTCAAAATGATGTGAAGGAAATTTCAAATTATTTTCATAACTCAAAGGAATTTCAAAAAATTTTAAAAATTTTAGAAGGATTATTTAAAAAAATTCAAAAGTACTTTAGAAATCTTTAAAATATATCAAGGTCTTTCAAAAGATTTTGAAGGTTTCGAAATATTTGAGAGTATTTTAAAAGGTTTCAAGGAATTTTCAATTTTTTACAGTAATTTAATATGAGATTTTAAAGGGTTTGATATATTTTTGTATATTTTTATAGATTCCTGGGAATTTTTAATTAATTTCAATAATTTAGTATGAGATTTTAAAGGATTTAAAATATTTTAGGGTATTTTAAAAATTGTAGGAATTTTCAAAAACTTTGAAAAATTTCAAGAGATTTTAAAAGATTAAAAATTTTTGAGGATATTTTAATATATTCCAAGACATTTTCAATTAATTTCAATGATTTAAAGCGATTTCAAGGAATTTTAACGATTTTTTTCATATTTTCTGCTCTTTTTTGGTAGAAAATTGATCTTTTTTGTCGAAAATTTAACTATGGTTAAACATTAATTTTTTGTATAGAAAATTAGTCCTGGTGGAAAATAAATCTCGTTTGTGCAAAATTCATGTATTCTATTAAAAATGCCTTTTTTAGTATTCAATTGAGCTTTTTGGATGAAAATTTAACTTTTTGTTCCAAAATTTATCTTTTTTTGCAGAAAACTAATTCTTTTAGTTGAAAGTTTAATTATTTCTATTAAAAGTTATTTAACTATTCAATAATATTAATATAATATTTTATAATTATAATATTAACGTCAATAATACATATAATAGTAATATTATCAATATTATATACACCTGAAAAAAATAACCTCAAAATTAATGCATTCATGAAATTAAGAATCACGCGAACCATTAAAATCGCAAATTTCTTCAATTTCTTTCAAATGGGGGTCGAGATATAAATAGAAGACCACTGAAGTTTTCCGAAGCTTTCAGATCGGTAATCATCGTGCAGCAGAAAACCTGTGAAAACGGAAGTTCGAGTCGTGCATTTTCAGCTTACACACGAACTTACAGTGATAATCATGCATCTTCTGTTTTGTGGCTTCCAAACGGTAGGTATGGCGAGGGTAAATTTTATCCACCATCTCGCAGCTTTGCGGAATCTCGAGCTCTCGAGCAAAAGTCCGATTTCTCTTGTACCTAACAACTCAATTATTAGTAATAATGACGTTCGGAATTCTTTTTCGATGGTTTCATTAAAAGAAGCAGCTCAAAAACGATCGAAAAGTGTAAAAACCTCGGTTTCTATTGTTTTTAGAGTAAGTCCCCTTTCTTCGGCGTACTTCTCAGATTTTGAAACTCAACATTGACATGTGAAAAAAATTATGGGTGAAATTCAATAAAGCTACAATAGAATAAAAAAAGTCCCGTATTGAAATCTTTAGTTTCTCGATACTAAATTCCTGATAATTGGTTCGAAAATTGGTCTACAAGGTGTCATACCCCCTTGAAACATTAAATCAATTACGCTTGTATTGTCTTTGATTTCGTCACAATACACAACAGTTAGACGGCCTTTCTGAAACAGAAATAAAATTATCAACAGAATGAATTATTAAATTGAATCAAGCAAATATCTTCGCGAAAGAAATTGATAGCTCATCACACGAGGGGGCTGTTGATTTAAAGAACAAATTTCTTAAACACGTGACAGATCTTATTATTCGCGACTCTCAATTCGCTTTAAAGCAATGTCAAAAAGGCTAAAGACTATGTAGCAGTTTTCGTAATCAAATAATAGTACCAGTTTCCAATATGAGTAGATGTATAAGGCAGGTTCTAACGCAAGATTCCTACCTTACCGGCATCGAGAAGCTTCGACCTGTAGTGGTTCGTGTCCGTGCTAAGCTTCGAGAACGTTCTCGAAGGGTCCTGATGACGTCACGATTACGCAATAGTCTGTAGCCAAATTCATGTAAACAGACTCAAGGTTCTCACGTGCATGTGTCAAGGTTAAATGAGAAAAACAAGGATGATTTATTGCTTCCTGGCAGATAAGACATTCGCTAAATGCGCAGAAGATGCAGGTGTATAGGTGCAATTTTATAGGGAGAGCTACGTGTGGCATCCTGTTTTGACTATTTATTTGATTTATTGTATCCTGATAGATGATACTTTAGCTATAAATTCCTGCCTTTATTTTTTGAATGCCTAAAAGATGCCGGTGGACAGATGAAATCTGATATGAGGGTTATGCATGGCATCCTGTTTTGCTTATTAATTTGATTTGAAAATTCCTGCCTTACCTGTTTAATGTGTATAAGCTTATAGAAGATTCCAGGAAGAATTGATGACGTCACTGAATAATATTGCGCAATTGTGTGAAGGCAGAATTTGCGAAAAACAAGTTTCAAGGTTATCACATGCATGTGTTCAGATAATACATTTAATTATTTATTTGATGCGTATAAGCTTCTCGAATGTTAAAAAATTATATACCATGCGTGTCGATTATAATATAGAACCTTCTAGAACAACATTTCATCATACGATGCAATATCAGACAATATTGTGCAAAAGTCTTCAGAAATTGGTAGAGGGGGTAAGCGTCTATAAAATAAGACTAGCTCGACTCCTTCATCAGTTTATTGTCAGATGCCAGATTGTAAAGAAGAAAGGCAACAAGAGCTAAAAAATCGTTTAAACGTATTTCTAAATAACATTCGAGAATTAAAAGAAGTGATACAAGTGCGAATCGATTTGAATACTTTAACGCGAAAGTTGTATATGGTGAATATTAACAAGTGAAGATGGATTTCGCAAAATTGAACAAAATTGCAGTTAACAATGATTTCCTTCCAACGGAGAAACTGAAGGATCTGGAACTGAATAAAAGCTACGAAATTACAAACATCAAAAGAGTAACAACACAATTTGGAGTGCGGTACATCGTCAGGGTAGAAAACAAATTTACTGTATTTCTACCAGCAAGGATGACCAATCTGCTGAATGAAGATGAAAAAATCCAGTGAAGATGGCGATCTCTGCATGCGGTATTTGGGTGGACGCTCCAGTTCCATCGAATTTGTAAAGAAAACAGTATAAAGTGTCTGCAGCTTCTCAATTATAGCTCAGTCTGTGACACGCTTCAGTGAGATGTTCATCACGTCTTATACACCATGAAACCAAATGTTACATACGACCACATACAACCTGAATTCATCATTCACAAAGCAAATTGTCTTCGGTGCTAAATTTAAAAAAGAAGGAAATCTCACCTCATCAGTAAAAATATAGGCCAATCATCCTCTTTCAAGTGTAACCCTGAATCCTGAAGAGTGGAAATTATTCAAAAGTTACTTCAACCTCATTTCCCTGTTTTTTGATGGTCAAGAGAAGCAACAATGCATCGACTGCGGAAATTTCCATATACACATGACTATATCGTTTGGTGACTATATAGCAGCTTTGGAGCAACCTCAAGGAAACCAAAAATACTATACGTTTGTGCTGCAAGAGACAACGTTTGATATTCTTCAGGAAGTCAGCCCTTATGTCGACCGGTATCTTCTGGATCTGAATGTTCTGTCGTTTCAACGTAATTTAAACCAAATTCGCCTTTTTCATTTACTAGATTAAGGATAAGTAGATATG
>NC_046666.1:114699562-114704591 GCF_010883055.1 Belonocnema kinseyi | reverse complement strand
TCCAGCAAAAGCCTCGTGCACCCTGAGAACACGGAGCGACCCAAGGACAACCGCCTTCTGCATTTTTCCCGCAAGTGTTCTAGCATATTGTTGACACGCAGGAATGCTTTTTAGGCAATTAGAAAGTGAAAGCTTGGTAACTCCAAGAGCGCCGATGATAAGGACGATCAATTTAACAGAATATTCCTGGTACAATCGTTGCAACTCCAGTATATGCGGCACTTCCCATTCTCGACAATTGACTCAATTTCCCTAGGAGCATTTAGAGGAGCGATATTAAGGTGAATGCCGTAGGAGTGACAGAGATGGTAATAAAGCACTCTATGTGCCGCATTGTGCCTTTGGATGTAGGTCGTTCCCGCGTGAGTTGAACAACTAGATAGTATGTGAGCTAGATGCTCGGGGTGTGCACGGCACGCCCTGCAGCTATCATCGGGAATGTCTTGGCTCAAAATGTGGCGACGGTATGTTAAGGTAGAAATGACACCGTCTTGGCATGCAAATATGAAACCCTCCGTACCAGAGTTCAATCCAGGCGATTTAAGGAAAGAAAACGTTAGCGTACAAGACATTGACTGATCCTTCACATTTCTGTGGAAGATACCGTGCATCCTCTTATCGAGGAGCTGTTCACGAAAGTTTTTCTCTTGTGCTTTCTTAATCCGGGCTTTCAGGAGTGAGCACTCGAGATAGATAAAATTTGATGCATTTTGCTCACCCCTAATACAGAAGTCAAGTCCGAGTGCTTCAGCAGCCTCCTCCGCTGCTTTGTACAGAAACGCTCCTTTGCCCACTTCTTCGTGATTCCTGACCATTTTATTGCATACTGTTGAGAGAATACGGATACCAACTGACGCTAGGAGAAGTCTAGAGCGGAGGGAGAGGTGGTTCAGAGAAAATCAACAGTTTCTCTCTGACCCATCTCGACTCTTCCAAGACCCTCCGGTTACTGTCGAACACCCACCCAAACCAGAGGAGGTCGAAGTATTTTGGAGAGAAGTCTACGAAGTGCAGCATAGAGTGGACGAAGACTCAGAAAATATAAATAGCTTCAAGAAGTTATGTGTTGCCCTCATAACACCTGATAAAGAATGCCCACCTATCACTACCGAGGAGGTGAAAAAAGTATAAAGAGGGATGAAGAACTATTCCGCACCGGGACTAGATTGTATCAAAACCTTCTGGTGGAAGAAGTTTTCTTCAAACCATCAGCATTTGGCCCGTATTTTCACCTCATATTTGAAGTCGGAAGATCCGATCCCTGAGTGGTTGGTGGAAGGGGGCACAATACTCCTGCTGAAAATAGGCAACTTAGCTGACCCGAAGAATTATAGGCCAATAACTTGTCTGAACACAATTTATAAGATATTCACAGCAATCCTAAATGATAGGTTTGTTCGGGCAATTGAACCTGTGTGTCAAAAAATGTATGAACAACGAGGCTCAAAGAAAGGCGTAGCCGGATGTCGGGAGAACCTGCTCATCGATAGATGTGTCTGTAAAGATGCAGCATTCTACCAGCGTGACCTATCGATGGCCTGGATTGATTATCGGAAAGCTTTTGATTCGACCTCCAATAGACTTATCATCTGTCTTTTGGAAATCTTAAAAGGTTCATCCGCAAATAGTTCGGTGCATAGAGATTGATGCCGATTTGGAAAACCAGATTTACTATCTCATTTGGAAAAAATCGTGTGACAACTAACAAGGTCACCTTTCAGAGAGGTGTCTTTCAGGGCGACACTATGAGCCTACTCCTCTTTTGCCTTACATTATTGCCACTATCTCTAGCACTTCGCTATTCCGATGGGTACTTGTGCGGCAAACCTGCAGATCGAAAGTACAAGGTCACTCATGTATTTTACATGGACCATCTTAAGATCTATGCTAAAAACAAAGAACAACTATATCTATCTCTAGGGATTTTCGAGCGATATACTAAGGAAATTGGAATGGAATTTGGGTTAGACAAATGCGCCAAGGTTTATTTGAAGCGAGGAAAACTTAATGGTATTCCTGAAGATCCTGAGCTCGTTGATAGAAGCGCTATACGACACATTTGCGCTGGAGAGACTTATGCATACCTGGGCGTGCCACAGAGCCGCATTCAGGTTGTGACATCTATAAAGGATACTCTCCGAAGCAGATACAGAAGTCTCATCCGACAAATTTGGTCTTCCGAACTGTCGGCGAGGAACAAAGTATCTGCAACGAACATGCTTGTCGTCCCGGTAGTACTCTATTCATTTGGAGTAGTTCCATGGGCGAAGAACGAGCTTAGATCCCTTGATATCGGGCATGCATCTTAAGTCTTCCGTTCGGTGACTGTACATCTCACGCCGTCAAGGGGGTCGCGGAATATTGAGTCTTGAATGTCTCCACAACAGGATTATTCTGGGCACAGCACATAGAGTTGCAAATGGAAGGGACCCTCTTCTTAAAATGGTCAGGAATCACGAAGAAGTGGGCAAAGGAGCGTTTCTCTACAAAGCAGTGGAGGAGGCTGCTGAAACACTCGGACTGGACTTCAGTATTAGGGATGAGCAAAATGCATCAAATCTTATCTATCTCGAGTACTCACTCCTGAAATCCCGGATTAAGAAAGCACAAGAGAAAAACTTTCATGAACAGCTCCTCGATAAGAGGATGCACGGTATCTTTCACAGAAATATGAAGGATCAGTAAATGTCTTGTGAACTAACGTTTGCTTTCCTTAAATCGCCTGGATTGAAGTCTGTTACGGAGGTTTTCATTTTTGGATGCCAAGACGGTGTCATTTCCACCTTAACATACCGTCGCCACATTTTGAGCCAAGACATTCCTGATGATAGCTGCAGGGCGTGCTATGCACACCCCGAGCATTTAGCTCACATACTATCTAGTTGTCCAACTCACGCGGGAACGGCCTACATTCAAAGGCACAATGCGGCACTAAGAGTGCTTTATTACCATCTCTGTCACTCCTACGGCATTCACCTTAATATCGCTCCTCTAAATGCTCCTAGGGAAATTGAGTCAATTGTCGAGAATGGAAAGTGCCGCATATACTGGAACTTTTTATTCTCGACAATTGTCTCTGTTGCTCACTCGAGGCCTGACGTGGTTCTTCTTGACTTCGAGAAGCGAATCATGTTTGTCATCGAATTTTCGGCACCAGCTGACAAAAACATCATAACCAAGGAGAATGAAAAGAAAGAGAGTTATCGAGACCTTATAAGGGAGTTGCAACGATTGTACCCGGAATATTCTGTCAAACTAATCGTCCTTATCATCGGCGCTCTTGGAGGTGCCAAGCTTTCACTTACCAATGGCCTAAAAATCATCCCTGCGTGTCAAGAATTTGCTAAAACACTTGCAGGAAAAATGCAGAAGGCGGTAGTCCTTTAGTCGCTCCGTGTTCTTAGGATGCACGAGGCTTTTGCTGGATCGTCAAATTGATTTCTTTACAGACTGTAACCACCTATCTCACGGTCGTAAGACGTGGTTGTGGCTGAAATTTTACCGCGATTTCGCTGGGAGCGGGTGCAATTTTCCAGATTAGTACCCTATCCCGGCGAAATGTGTGTGTGTATGTGTGTGTTTTGCAAATAACCAACTTTATTTAGAAAAACTTAAATTTCATACAAAAGATACTTATAAACTAGACTTATGTCTCCAACTATTGTGTGAGTCATCGAAACCTAACCATTTTACAAATATCTTATTTCCTCTTTTTTCAGTACTTTTTCCACAAGATAAATATCTGGATGTGTAACTTTGCCTAGTTCTAGTTCATAAAAACAACCTGCAATAGCTTTACCTTGATAATCTTTAATCATAAACGTCACTGGTTCAGTATTCTTGACATGACTTATAGTAAATATTTCAGTTATCCAATTCGGTGTGTAGCCTTTCTCAAAAACATGCTTAAACTTACTTATACGTACTTAATCTCCAATTTTAAATTTCGCTTTTTCAACAGCTTGTTTTACACTGTAATTTTTGTATACATTAAACAACCATTTTTTCTCATTTTGTTTAGTAACATATTTTGGTTTCATTCGAATAGTCTGATGTCTACTATCATTGTAAGATGAAACTAAATCTTTCAAAATATCTATCCACTTGTAATTCCCCTGTAAGCTAAATTGCATCCACATTTTATTCTTTAAAGTACGATTAAATCGCTCGCAAATGGACGCTTTTAAATTACTAAACGTCGAGTACAAATTTATTTTGTATCGCTTCATAAGATTTTCAAATTGCGAATTGTAAAATTCTTTTTCTCTATCAACTTGTAAATTTTTCGGTATGCGCCCTCATCAAGTACAGATGCCATGGCTGCAGCTACATTTTCACCCTTCTTGGATTTAACGGGGACAGACCAAGCAAATTTTGAAAATATGTCAATTACAGTTAAGATGTACTTGTATCCTTTGTTTACTCTCTCGTATGGTTGTATTTCAACAAGATCAGCCTGCCAGGTCTCATCAATGCCACGAATATCGAAATGTCGACGTTCGTAATTTCGTCTAGCTGGTTTGTGCAACTCCTTCATCAACTGCAGCTTCTCGATGTCCATTTTTGAGTGCATTCAGCCTGGTATCTAATTGACTAATGAGCTCAGAATTTCTATACGCTAGTTTTTGAATGATTCAACATCAATTTTCTCATTTTTAAAAAGTATATCTGTGGAATTTTCCAGAATTTCATTCATCATTGTATTATTGACTACTTCAGTTCGCAAAGAAGGTACAACATCATATACAGTCTGAAGTTCACGCTGTATCGTATGTTGCACCATATTCAGATTCACAGCATCATATAGTTCTTGAGCTTCAGCCACTTTACACAGCCTCTTATTATTCATATAATAATTTCCTTCAGATGTGAGTTTGAAACCAGTTCCAGGAGGACCACGACTTGCACTCTGTGCTCGATTGGAATGACGTCCCAATACATGGATGCTCATCTTGAAAATGATGAAAATCTTGATAAACATCCATTCATATATAATTTCAGCTTCTCATAGTTCTTCGATAATAATTGA
>NC_046666.1:114694469-114699462 GCF_010883055.1 Belonocnema kinseyi | reverse complement strand
ATCTTCTAAAGTATCCTCGAGTTTTACAGGTACTAAAGAATACGGTAATTTACCAGCATTCCATGGTATTCCATGATGATTGCGCTCTGTCCATTTGTTTATTATAGACTTCTATTTTGGTGGAACGTATTTCCACATGCAGGGTGCTTGAAAGAGGAAAGAATATTGTATTTTGCCTGTTTCATCAAAGAGTGGTAATATAGGCAATTCTTTCAATACAAGTTTATTTTCCGACAACTTGAAGTCCTGCATATCCACCAAGTACTGCATCTTGAATGCAACTAAATTATTTCTCATTTATTACAGCATTTTTATACCAACTTTATCACCACCCCACTTATTGGTTTATACTCAACTATACGATCGTACAAAATTAAACAATATGCCGATGTTTGAGCGGGAAAATTTTCACTTGTTTGAAATTCCAAACGAACGTCAACTGGCCCGTATTTCAGTGACCCATTATGTTTGGAGCAGTCAATCACTACTAGAGGTGCATGATATATAAATTCTCTACTCGATAGCAGTGGTCGAGGTTCTTTACCATAGTAATTAGCTTGAAAGTATGTATACATTTCATAAAGAAGAGCATACTGATTTCGATTAATATCAAGATTCAAATTACTATAGGGAAAGCACTGATCATTTAAAAATAATTTTACATTAGTCAAATTGCAATGATCAAACTTGCTACAGTTTCTAGTAGTATTATTTTTTCTATTTGTCTGAAATCCAAGTACAACAAATCTTGGTTTTTCCAATTGTGTTGAAGTTTTTACAGTCCAAACATGGATTGAAGTCACTGGAACTAGGGGATATTCATATAGTTCCCAAGTTCGAAAACTTATTGGAATAGATAGATCTTCTTCAATATATTTTAGCAACAGAAATTTTCGTGCTGTTTGCAAGCCAACCAGTATTCTGTATGTATCGTGATTGTCCTGGATTTAGTGATACATAATTTTTCATGAGACTAGTCAGACCAACATTTTTATTTCTATCAATTTCTATTGCCTCGATTTCATATCTTGCTTCTTCAAACAAATGACAGATGGCATTAGAAACTAAAGATGTGTTTGTCACTTACGTTCCATCAGTTTTTACGATTCTTCCATTTACGTGAAGTGAACTTATGCTCGGCAAGAGACACTGGTCCTGATTTTGAACAAGGATACGAATTTCATCACTATTGTTGAAGGTCGATGAGGCATAAGGCTGATGTGCATGAATTTAACAGTGTGCAATCGACTCATCAAAGATAATTGGTGCTTGAATATTCAAAATTTCCCCTTCCATGACAAATAATCAATCGCTGATAGACAGATTGACAGATGCAGGTGCAAAAAATCTTAAATCTCTTTATTCTCTTCTTTTTCTGAGCTTCAGGCCTAGACTTTTTAGGAAGAGAGCACTTTGAGGTGTTAAACTTTTGACTGCTCTTTGTCGACTGATTAGTTTGTGGCATTGTACTGGTTGATTATAACCAAAGCCAATCTTTTGGTTGAAAACGATTCCCATTACTAAAGAGACTTGATGTGCAGTCTGATTGTTACAACTTCACCACGAAAATTGACTAAATACCCGTCTTGATCAACTATACGGAGCTGTATATGATCTATTGCCTACGCAACGACTGGTAAGTAAATGACATGAGATGGTACTTACACTGTCTTATATCCAGGTGGCACTAGAGGGAAAAATTCATGAATAGTATGTACTTTCTGACCATTAATGTATGCACCTGTAGTTATGCTACACTGAATTCTCAAAGAATTCACTTTTATGGTTGATACCGGTTGATCAGATTCATAAGCTTGCTTAGCTTCTAGTCTGCGTGGTGAAAACCCTAGAAAATGACCGATGGAATCTTTAGGTTCGAAATTTATACCGTGACTGCAGTAACTTTCACTTTTTAAAGTATTATTGTCTGGTTTAATATGAATTTCAATACCATTGTTCACTAAAGCATTCTGTAGATAGCGCTTTATGTTACTTATTTCATAACTTCCTGTATGTGTTTCAATTATTTTATTACCCACATAAAATTTATTGTGGCCTATATCTACATTGGGTATTGAATTCAAGGTTAGAAATTCAACGAGTCGAAGTGCGTAATTTTTATAAGAAGACAACTCAATTGGAGGAAAATAGTGCGTTTCCAGGATTGAAGAAGTTCCTGATAATTTTAGCGTCAATGAATCATCCATGATGACAGCTAGCGTTCAACTGACTTTATATTGAAAATTTCAGCACTTATATAGATTAAAATTACTCTTAGATTTTAATTAATTGCATAGAAATTGCAGACATAAATTTCCACATACGAATGTATTGTAATTTTGATATCTCTCGTGATTATACTTTGTGCTATCAACACCGAAATACTTGAAGAGATCCGAAGGCGGCTGAAGATTATCGAAGCTATGGAAATAAATTATTTTGACGTGAATCTTTTAATAGGCACACCAATGTGTTCTTGGTCCTTTTTCATCGTCAAGATTAACAATAGCACATTCATATTTACGTGGCCCACCCTTTGGTTAATCCATTTCGCATAAAAACACCTCAAAAATGTGGAATCTTCAAGGATTTTGCAAATTTCAGTAAATCTGCATCAGTCAAGGCTCGATGAGGTAGCTTCACTTTGAGTTTTTTGACTTGCGTGTGAGTCCTACTCCATGTTTATATGGTTTTAGATGAAGCCCTAATCCTTGTCTATATGGCTTCAAGTATAGACCTTTTCCTAAAGCAATGGTTTCCATCATTTCATTATGTCGTTTACTCTCTGACAGTTGTTGTTTTGCAGAATTTGCATCATTCATAGCTTTAGCTATTCCCGCAGCTCCGCCAGCTAGTGCTCCAGCAGCACTGACACTCCCAAAAACAGGTATGAGGAAGGGTAAAAATCCTCCAACTTTGGCTGGTACAGGTAGAATACGAGGTTTATTCACATTTTTTCTGCCACCAGCCTTCATGACAGCTGCGCGTGCGCCTCTGAGTGCAGATTTAATGGCAGTTTGTGCATCATTGTTTGAAATTATAGACTTTTTTGCTGCAGCAACAATTTTTCTCAGTTTAGTGGTAAGTCTTCTGTTCTTGCTGAGATCCATTTCAAATTTTGATTTCATCTTCTTTGCGTTTGTAACTCCCCAAGCGGCTGCCTTTTCACCTATAATAAGCGTCTGGAGCAAAGACACGTTTCCAAGCTTTTTCAGCTAGTACACTATCAGCTGAGTTTCTAGCCTCTATATTTTCTCTATTTTGTGAGTAGGCTATATCGTGATCTTTGCAAGCAGCGTCCAGTGGATTGATTGCCCGATCAACTCGTGCTAATCTTTTGGCTAGTTTCGTACCTGGGCCACAGTACTAGTAACCAGGCAAATGCAATTTAAACGGCAAATTGTTGATGATTCTGTTGAGCAAGCCTCTTCCACGTCTTGCCTGCTTCACGGTTCGTTTACGACTGTTTTGCCTCTGTGAACGATCAGTCTATGCAAGGGATACTTTCAGACTGACAGTCAACCTATATAACCTGGATATTTATAGGTTTTCCAGTCAGTCTTTGTCAAGATGCAGCTTGAAGCACAACCTGTGAAACTACCTATTCAAAATTTTGATTCGCTTGTTCAAAAAGAGAATGGAGAAAAACGACACGGACATTTGCTACCAAACAGTGTACGAGCTATATTTTGCGGACCTTCCAACTGTGGAAAGACAAATGCTTTGCTGGATCTACTGATACATTCAAATGGCTTGAGATTTGAAAATATTTACATCTACTCAAAATCTCTAAAGCAACCAAAGTATGAATTTTTGGGAAAAGTCCTTCAATCAGTAAATGGCGTTGAGTAATATCCTTTCAGTGAGTATGAAGAGGTTATAATGCCAAGTGAAGCGAAATCCAACTCTGTAATTGTATTTGATGATGTGGCTTGTGAGAAACAAGATAATATAAGAGCATTCTTTTCTATGGGCAGACACAAGGATGTCGACTGTTTTTACTTGAGTTAGACATATGCTCATATTCCAAAACATCTTGTACACGGCAATGTTAATTCACTTGTATTATTCAAGCAAGATGAAATGAATCTAAAACACATTTATGATTATCATGTAAATACTGATATGACTTATTCACAATTTAAAAATGTGTGTTCAACATGATGGAATGATGACAAGTATGGATTCGTTGTAATTGACAAGGATAGGAATCTTAACCAGGGTAGATATAGGAAAGGTTTTGATTGTTTCACAAATCTGAAAAAGTAATATATACATGTGTAATGATCAATATAAAAACAGTCACAACTTAGACGTTGATGCATCAACATGTCTTCGCGTCAGGAGAATTTTCAAAAGCAAAAAAATATTTTGCAACAAATTTCTAGAGCTAGTGAATCAATTCGACGAAAACATAGGTTAATAAAATTGGGCAAAGAAACAGTTGAGCGCACATTAAGTGACACTTGTAAGCCCATTGTTAATCCACTCGAAAAAATTGTTGGCGGTTTCAAGAAAATGAAAAAAGTTGAACCAATTAGATGGAAAGAAGAAGCAAAGAATAAACCTGAAGAAAGTATTGATGACGATGATTTGTCATATAAATCAATTAATGACTGTGAGGAAGAAGCAGATGAGAATGTAGATCCCAGTAATTTAGAGACATCAACTGCTAGTGAAGCTGAAAACAACTATAAATTACCTACATCTTCAAGGATTGATGATGATAAAAACAAGTATCTCATATTGTTAGGCGAACGAAGTAGAGAAGTCGATAATGTGTATGGAGCAGTGCTCACATTATGGAAAAAGTATACATTTCAACACTGACTCGCCGCTCGTCGGTGTGTAGAAGAAGAAGGCTATGTTGCGCGCGCAGGCTTCTCTCTCTCTCTCCCAGGAATGATTCGGGCCGAATCAGAGCTCTCAAAGTTGAATCCAATAATTTCTTATAAAAAATTTGAAAAAATTAAGAAAATTCCAAATTAGAATA
>NC_046666.1:114686068-114694369 GCF_010883055.1 Belonocnema kinseyi | reverse complement strand
CTGCAGAAATTGCGTGAGATGTATGAACTTGAAAATATTATGTGTACGAATCATATGTATAAAAATTCTTCCAATTGCGCAATTGAAAATGTAATTTTATTGAAAGATTGGATGATATCAGAAGAGTACTTATACGCTGATGATTATTAATATTTATATAGATAAGAAATGTTTTTTCCATATATATTTAATCAGTTTAAGAAAAATGCTCTGCATTTAACTTTTTTCAATTTTAATTGAAGCAAATAATTTTTCATTTAAAGAAATTCACTTAAAACTACATTTTTTCAGAGTTGTATTCAATAAAAAACACCATTTTATATTCAACTATTCTTATTTTGCAATAACTTGTGTTTTGTACAAACAATTGTACAGTTTTTTCCCGATTCCTTCTTATAATTTTTACTCATATTTTACCTCGTTTTTGTTTTTCTTCTCATATATACAATCTTAATAGCCTACAATGACAATTTTTTTACATATATACAAATAATCAATAATTATATACATTTTTACATTACATCGACTTCCATGGGATCATAGGCTCTATATTTATATCCTCATGGAAGAGTATCTGTAGTACCAGGGAGCAGCATTCGTTTGACATCATGCCAGCTGAGAGCAATCTTATCTTGGATGATGGTGTGCACCTCGTGCTTTCGGCTTCGGATTAGTGTTGGCTCTCTTTTTTCATCTTCTTCATCCAAAACTTTATATGCATATAATTTTGATGTCAAACCCACAAATTCGGTCATTTATTTTCCGTTGCATTCATCATTCATTAACTCCAAAACTTTTTTATTTTTTAGAGGAATTCCGTAAACATTGTCTGTTGGATAATCTGATGTGTCAAATTTATCGACGTCTCGTTTAATATATTCGTAAAAGTTGGGAACAGTGAAATGATAGATGACACTGTCTGTATCTGTATATAGCAATTTTGCAGAATTTCCAAAATTTGGTAGAATATAGTTGTAACGAAAATCATACGTGATAATTTTTGAGATATCAAGGACTGTGAAACCAATGTCGATAGGTTTATTGAAAAAAATCTTTGTTTTGTTCATTTCAACAATAACCATATTTTCATCAAATATGGGACAGCTATGAAAGTTTGGTTTAGCAATTAGAGCTTTTGCTCCATATCTCCCCTCCCATTTTGTCACAAGCTTGACATCTTTGTGCTTCCTAACGTTTTCCATTGTCTTTCCAAAAACAGAATTGTTCATCAATTTTGAGAAATTGTTCTCAAATTCATTAGTTGCTCTTTTTCTGTGTTCAGTGTTTAAATCAATATATTCTTTTAGCCACGCTTTTTGCTTGAATTTTAGCGCTCGATAAAATTTAGTTACTTTCATGCCTAATTCCAAGTACATTATCTTCATATGGTAAAAACTCACTCATAGCTTTACCATACTGATTGTTAATATTTAAATAAAAAATGTATGATTCCGGATCGCATGGATTAAAGTCTTCTCTCATAAATCTATTGTTTGCTTTTGCTAAACGGTTAGAGCATTGTGAAATGCCACCTCTGATTGCTTTCTGAATTAAGAATAGCATTTCTACATCAGTCAGTAAGTGTAGTTCGATTCCAGTGTACTTTAGCATTGCATCAAAAGAAAGTGCCGGTGCTGTGTAATAATGCAATGGATCTAATTTATATGTTGCAAAACAAGTTTTTCGAAAATTTTCAAAAATGCAACCAAAAGTAAAACATCGGTTTTGAGGTACAAATCGGAATACTGCCCTAAATTTTGCAAATTAAACGTTTCCCACACTTTACAAGCATGTTGATAATCCTCGTCAGAAATGTGGCAATTGTTTGATTTGGAATAAAATGCCTCTTTTGGAGGTAAACTGTCTTCCTCTAATTTCTTTCAACTATCAATGTAGTCGTATGGGAAGACACCTTTTCTTGTTAACATATTGAATTCACTGTCATTTTTACAAAATTTTCTAGTTATTGTTTTTTCGCTGTCATTGAGATATGAGGCTAATTTTTCCAAGCTACTCGGCATGAATCGGAAAGAATCGATAAATCTAAGTTTATCTTTAGTATTTGAACATCTTTTGTAAATGATATATACTTTTCTTTATTTACAGGTAGTAAGGAGACATGTCCCTCAAAACTTTTTCGCAAATGTGTCACAATTTTGCATTTTGAAAATCTTGTTTTTACTTCGAAGTTAATTTTTCCATTGGCACTGGATTTTTCAAAAGAGAATTTACTTTTGCTGCTAAATCTTTTAATTCTTTTATAAACCATTCGATTCAATCCTTTTCACGGTATACTTTAGGTTCTGAGGTCGAATCGTTAAAACTGCATTTTGTATAATACCCAACACTAGTAGGGATATGCTTTTGATACGCCGCTTTATCTGTTTGTGAATTTGTAACTGGTTCCAGCAAACATACAATGTCTGCATATACTGCAAATGGTACATTTTCTGTGTATCTGTAATTTTTAACTTTACTATGTTCCTACCATCCTCCTCTGTTAAAAGCATCACTCTAGAATTATTCAGATTTTCGCAATCAGCTCTATGGTTAATCAAAGATTTTTCAAATTTAAAGCGACACAAGCTCCTATCACAAAAGAATATATAACGTTTTCCTTTCGAAAATTGTGAACTAACTAATCGAGACAGATTTTTAATCCATGCGAAATGATACACTGGATTACTTTCAGAGTCATTGTTATCAAAATTAAAATCAGTATTTTCAATCATTAGCAGGTGAATTGTAGGATATTTTGATATTTCGTTGCTTATATACAGGGGGACAATCTCATCCTATTTCCTATTTTCCTCAAGTTCTATGCCATAAACATTGATGCGCAACTGATTCATTTTTTCAAATTTTTTGATATCTGGAAAAGTGATGAGAAAGTTGATTCCATCACATTTCAAAAGCGTATCGAAATGTAAATAGGAAGAGACGTATTTAGAATCTCTGTCAGCAGGACAAAAGCGGCCATTACCGGCCAGAGAAAACAGTATTCATCACTGTTCTCAACATTTACAACTGCTCTTTTTTCTCTAATAAATTTAGGTAATCCAATAAAAGTTGATGAGCCTACTGCAAAAGGTGCGTATTTATTTATATTCACATTTAAATTTATAATCTCTTTAAATCTCCAGCCAGACTCTTTTTGCTGAAATTCCTCTACTTTAGTTAAAAGTTTCTCTCTAACCTTACTTTCAAACCATTCATCTATTTCGGTTGCTTCTAAAATAAGTTCATTTTTAGTATTAAAAAATTTTATTGATTCGATTTCCCTACCCTCTTCTATAGCATTAAATTTCGCTGCAAGAATAACATTAGTTTTTAAGCCCCCCACAAAAGTTTTCAAAGCATTTTTTAGTCTATGTGTAATCATTGTTTTTGCATCCATGAAAAAATCATCTAAATCTTTATGTGTTAGATTTATAACCAAACCTGTTCTCACTCGACTTTTAAAAGGAGACTCCAGATCCTGCCATCTGATTCTAACTCTTTTCCTATCCAATCCCTCATTCACGCCAGTTCCACTCTTCTGAAGTTTTTTGAATGTGCGGTTTTTGGAGGTTAGTAGTCCAATTGTTGACTGCAATTTATTTTTTTCTCCTAGAGAGAGATGCTCCTTTCCCCGTCTCATAATTTTGTTCAACCTCCGAATATCCTGTGTGCACTGATTTGACCAGTAGGAGATTTCGGAAGTTGTTGCATTTTCATGCAGCACTTCATAGGTATCTTCATAAATTTGAATAAGTTTTCTGCAGTCCAGTGAGTCCATTTTGATTAATCACTCGATGGCTAGCAGAAAACTGTAAACAAAATTTTCGCTATGAAGTAACTTTTCGATTCCAACAATTTCACAAATAATATTTTCAAAGAATTGCACTGAGTTTAAATTTAAAAGAAAAATGTAATTTAATTTTAAATAGTTTAATATTTTTAATATCGTTTAAATTTAAAAAACCATAGAAGGTGCACTAACCTATTTTTAAGAGACCACAGGTTTCCTATCTTCACTGCACAGGTGGAGTATGTTGACGTTCATAATAATTGTTTAAAAGAATGTTCACAAAATGTTTTTATAATGAATTGTACAAAACACGAAAACAATTAAAAATCTCTTTATTAATTTTCACTTCACTTCACTGTTTTTAGGTTTGTGTGTATTCAACAAATGCTTAATGACAACTGGGGGAAATGTATTCAAAGCGCCCTTTTATAGTTGCACATTTGCTATCCTTGTCTAGTAACATATCTCCCTCTATGTGTAATTGTTCTAGAACATTCTACATTATAATCCACACATGCTGATTTAATTTTTTAAAATCGCAAAAATTTAATGCGTCATTAAAAATAACCTTGAAGTTGTTTACGAAAAAAAAATTGCGCAATAACATTTGATGATATCATTCATTCTAGAAAATTCAGTATAATCGCAAAAAATTTTTTAACGCTGAATTAAATCATCTTCGATTATCTATAGTCGAAGAGTAGTCTTAGTGGATGATTCAAAAAATTTCAAATATTTTATTATATTAATTTGTTGCATTTTTTCAATTTTATTTAAAATCTTTAACATTTAAAAGGTAAAAAACTGACCTTTCCAAATGAGAACTGAAAATCGAGCATATATCTGTGGATAAAAAAGCATGCGACCTCTGCTCGAATATAGTTGCATCATATAAGGAGCGATAAGCGTCAGGCAGTGTACTCTTGGTATTTACTAAACGTCCATGAAAACTCTCGAATTAAATTCATGCTGTCTATAATCTCTCTCTCGAGTCTCGAAATTGTTTTCAGTATCTTGTTACATATACCTCGTGCAGAGGTTGATGGCCCTAGCATATGGAAAAGAATGAATACGAAAGCGAATGATTGCGAACTATAAAAGAAGTGGTCTCTATCCAGAACTATAGCATAGGATAATGAAATGTGTGCAACCTCAGACTGCCGATGTATGAATGCTTCTGCGAGTTGAAACGCGTGTGGCTGTTATCTCTGGTCCTCGCTCGCTACTTGATACCAGAATAAAGCGACAAACATCCCTGACTATATAACCTACCATAAGAAACGCTTTTTTATTACTTTCTTACCTTTGAATAACTTTAAATGTATCTTTTTTAATTCTAATTATTTTTCTCGAAGATTCTAGACTGCAGAAGAATGTTTTTCACAGGCAGGAGTTCTTAGTTAAAGAATCATCTATCAGAAATTTTCAAATCAAATTAATAAGCAAAACAGGATGCCATGCATAACCCTCATATCAGATTTCATCTGTCCACCGGCATCTTTTATGCTTTAAACAAATAAAGACAGGAATTTTTAGTTGAAGTATCATCTATCAGGAAGCAATAAATCAAATAAATAGTCAAAACAGGATGCCATACGCAGCTCTCCATATAAAATTGCACGTACACACCTGCATCTTTTGCGCATTTAACGAACGTCTTATCTGCCAGGAAGCTATAAGTCATCCTTGTTTTTCTCGTTTAACCTTGACAAATGCACGTGATAACCTTGAACCTGTTTACAAGAAAAGCGTGAAGAAATTGTGCCCGCTTTCTCTGGACCCTGTACAAAATTAAAATGACTTCTCGGTTTCTTAACCTTTCATGATGATAATGCACTATGGTTTTTCTCATCCATATGAATATGTTTATCTATTGTTATTTTGAGTTCATATGACTATGTTTATCCATTACGATTTACTTATTATGATTTATGTTTATCCATTGATATTCTTACTCTTATGAATTATATTTATAATTTACTAGATATTACTCAATTTGGGTTGCCATAAAATATTTAGCATAGCCGGTATGTTTCGTTGTAAATTTAATATTTTTAAATTTTTAAGTCAACTAATTTTATTCCTTACACGTTTCGAAAGTGAAAATAGAAAGTACACAAAGCTGCAATTCTAAAACTTAAATTTATTTTCTAAATCAGTAAAATTTACAACTGAATTATTCGTAATCTTCTAACACTGCCAAAACTCAAGTTCCAGCGATAAATTTTACTACCTTGTTTGTCTCAAACTATTAAAATTTTATCAGTAGCACCCACGGATCTAAAAAAATCAATTAGGGCCTTCAACCCTGCCAGAAAGCCATTATGTACAAGAACTCTCTTAAAAAAAGAAACCCCTCTGCAACTCTGTTACCTGGGGTTTTTCTCCAAACTCTACGTCACAAAAAGGGAGTATCTGAAATTTCCTACCCCCGTATGTAAAAACCAATCATAGCATTCTCAAATTGAATTCAATATCGATCTACCCTATAACGTACGTATGCAAAGTATCATAGGCAAAATTGCCTACGATTTGCTATTTGCAAAGAAGCGATTTACAATTTGCAAACAATCATAGAAAGAAGTCATCCGAAAGATATTCTTAGTTAATTCTGTAAAAAAACTGAGCCTATTTGTTGAAAAATAGCAAAACTGAATATGTTTATGAAAATTGTTTGAACAATTAATAATTATTGTAAATTTACAAAGCGATATAGAAAAGAGTGATCTGTAAGACATTCTTAGTTGACTCCGTAAACAAATTGTGCATATTTCTTAAAAAATAGCTAAACTCTGGATATGCAAGTGAACTATATTAAGGCTATTAAAAATAACCAGAAAACTTCTTTATACTGTAATTAACAACTTTCTCGATGGCAGTTCGCTCCATAAACGTAACCCTGGAAGTTAGAGAAATCCTATATGAGTCAAGCATAAAAAAAATGAATATAAATTTTTTAAATAAATTTTTCAACTCGATTGGCCCGTTCAGTCGAAGTTATAAAAAACTGCAACTTTTTGTCTACGGGAAAAAGATACACAATAAAATTCTACATGTAGAGTCTTCAAAAGTTAAAAATCGTTAATTTTTTTAAAAGCCTCCAGGGCTGGAACGTAAATGCAAATGCGTAGATGCGTTCCATGTGATAACATAGGTCCGAACATAGCTCCATCCTATGTTAACACATTGCCTTTATACATAAAGTCAAGCAAGTGGTGATCGCATATCAGCTCAACAAAGACAGTGGTTACCGCAGATGAGTTCAACTTTACTGTACCTCCTTTTTAATATAGGAATGTGATCATGACAATTTCACATTATTCATAATAATCGGTTCACAAGTCAAACGTGTACAACAGCAGGAAGCAGGCTACTTGATGTTTTTGGGCAAAATTTGGTGCGTTGAATAAGGGGAAACTAGTGAGAAACATCCTGGAGACTTTTTGATCTTGATAATCGTCATTCCAAGGTCAAAAAAAATTGATAGGATTGACAATACCATTTTCCGTCCACTTGAAGTCTTTCAAGGTATTTCCGAGACGTATTCCAAGAGGGAGATCGGATTCATCAAGTGACTCTGTTTCACTAGCTTCATGAGATGACGCAAGTAGATCATGATCATCAGAAGATGTAGATCCATTAAATTCATCCACAGACGCAGATGCATCGACTTGTCAACACTTATCACTTCGTTCGCTTCGAGTAATGCAATCAGTTTCATTGATCAAATAATCATCAATTGCATCATCACTAGACGAACTCTCATCCGATGAATCTGGAACGATTCGTTTCCTCTTCAGTTTTGGCATTTCGCTCGCAGGCAATAAAGCTATAATCTGTAGGCATAATTGTTCACCTTCATTTTAGATAACAAGAACTGAAGAAGCTATTTTACATCTTCATGGATGTAGATAGAGTTCATTGCACTTTCGATAGGAAAAAGATTGCCATTCTGAGGTCAGAATAATATCAAGATTTTTGCCACTATTCTTTTAGTACTAGGCACATAAAAACATGCATGTACCAACTTTAACGCTAAAATAGCAACAAATAAATAAATGTATCACTTGACCTTGAAATCTCGAATTTCAGGGTCACGTCTGCACTCAGTATTTTTTATACCATTTTTTTCTCACTCAGCGCCTCAAAAAAACATGGGTATGCCAACCATAACGCTAAGATATAAAAAAATGACCTAAAGATGGTGATTTTCAAGGTCAAGGGTGCCTTCAGGATTTTTTTCACTATTTATTTCGTACTCAGCGCATCAAAAATTATGGGTATATCAAACTATAACGCTGAAATACGAGGGTAGTTCAATAAGTCCTTAGAATGACCAACAGATGGCACGCGAATCGCTCCAAATCATCTGTTTTCAGTCAGCACCTCTCCCGACTAGATATATGGTACAGTCACAGTCCACATCTTCTGAGTTTACGTGTTTTTATAACCAATTGAAAAAAAATTGTTCGTTAAGAAAAATGAAAAAAAAACGAGTTCAGAGCGGTAAT
>NC_046666.1:114681503-114685968 GCF_010883055.1 Belonocnema kinseyi | reverse complement strand
CTCTTCTTAATATTTTGACACCAAAATCATGTCGATACACCTTACCGACTGCGAGTAAAGCCACCCACGCTTTAACTTGACAGACTGTATATATATAAATAATATTTCTTAACATTAACATCTACTCATTAACATCTCGCGATCAGCGCTCGGTGTTTGTATATTCCTCACACTTGTGCACACATTTTTCAAAACTAAGGGTTAGAGCATCGACAACAGTAATTTAGTATTATAAAAAGGTAATTTTAGAATATTTTTCTTCTTTTAAAATCACGAGATATTTCCTCATAAAATAAAATTTGTTAAATTTATTTTACAATTATTTTACAATGGAAATCAAATTGTAAAAGCTACATTTTGTAATATTGAGATAAGTGTTTTAAGACATTAAAGGTTTTTTAAAGTTTGCATATATTAAGAAAGCATATGAGGTCAAGTTAATAACTTTTCGGCTTTTTCTCTTAAAATCCCCAAAATTTTGATTATAGCCTAATATAGCATGAAAAGAGATGTGTCCAAAAAGAACAAATAGGACTTTAAAGATTTTTATTTTATTGGATTTTACTAAATATTAGGAAAAATTCGAGTCTTCTTAAAATATGCTTAGAACATTTAGTAGTTTGGAAGAAATACGAAATATTTGATAAAATCCCTGTTTGAAGTGCTCGTCCCTATTGCAAACACCTATATAGGTCACTAATAGGATTCTATGTAAGAATCCTATAAGTGACCTATATAGGATCCTATATAGGGTCACCTATATAGGTCAGTATAGGAGTCACCTATAGGAAATGAAACAGCTTTCTGCATAGGATACTACATAGAATCCTTTTAGTGACCTACATAGGATAGATGATGAATCGGAAGTGTTGCGCAATAGTTTCCTATAGCAGATACAGTTGCGAAGTAGTTATTTTTGACTATGTGATTGTCTAATAGTAGGAACCTGTATAGATTCTTATACGGATTCTAACATAGGAAGAAGGAACCCATACCCTTACCATAGAATCATTTAGGATTCTATAAAGGATCCTATGCAGGAAGCTGTTTTATTTGCTGTAGGTAGCACCTATACTGACCTATATAGGCAACCCTATATAAGATCCTATATAGGTCACTCATAGGATCCTGATATAGAATCCTATTAGTCACCTTTACAGGCACCTATATAGGTATTTGCAGTAGGGGTAGAACCCTTTTTTCTGGTATAACTTGACGGACCCTGAAATGCAAAGTATTTTATTTAAATTTAAAGTATTTAAACTAAACAATGGCCGATAATTGTTCACAAATAAGTGTTTTCAATATTAATAATACTAAATAATTAAAAAATAATAACAATAAAAAGAAGTGGTCAAAAATAAATTTAAAGCGTTTAAAATTAAAGAGTTTTTTTCGAACTGATAATCATTAAATAAAATTATTTCAGAATAAAATTTCGAAAATATGAAAAATTAAAAACTTTCAAAATTCATCACTTGAAATTCAAAGGAATTAAAATTGCATTAACGCTTTTGAATAAACATAATTTTCCATTTCATACTACTTTAAACAACATTGAATGCGTTAAAGTCAAAGCTGCTTAAATTGTAGAATTTTTCATTTTTATTACATTAAAAAAAAATTAATATTGATTTTACAGATTTTTCTAAAATAAAAAATTTTATTTTTCATAATTTTACCATTCAAAATGTACAAATTTTAAATTATAAACCTTTAAAATTAAATTATTCGAAATAAAAACTTTTAAAATAAGATGTAACTTTTAATTTTCAATAGAAAAGTTTTGAAATACGCTATCACAACTGAAGGGGGAAAACTCTTTGCATTGGTATTAACAGATTGCAAAAATTGCAATTTCTTTATTTGTTGTATTTCTGTTATATATAATAATTTCATTAATTATTTAGGTTCATTTAACAATTTTTTAAACTTTTAATATTAAAAAATTTTTCATTATGGATTTTAACATCGATTATGTTTTTAATATTAGGTAATAGAAGCCCAAGGATGCGTGAACTTCTTACTGCTTTTTAATATTTTATATTACTTTATTGTGATATAATTTTGTAAGTAATTGTGAAAATTATTTAATTAGGATATACTTGAGACAAATTTAAGTATGAATTTGAAAATTAAATTTTAAATTATTTCTAAACAAGACAATTTTTAGGGAATTTAAATTTTAAGTATGAAAAATTACAATTGCATTGAATATTTTATTTAACAATATTAAAGTAACGAAACCCAGACATTCATTATTTTATTTCATAATTCTCAATTTTAGCGTGAAGTTTCGAACAGAAATAAGGATCTCGAGTTAAAGGGTTTCTAGCGGCTCAAATCAGGTAAAGGGTTTTGACAGTTCTGGGTAAAAACAGAGTGGATCCGACCTTTTCACCTGGGATCGCTAGTAGATACAGGATCTACTTTTGGAGACCTTCGTTATAAGTTTATGAGTTCAGTACAGTAATTATTTTATTGTAAGTATCAATCAATGTTTAAATTCACACCTTTAACAATAAAAACGGTTTAGAGTCACTCTAAAATGGCTGTCGCATTAATTGGTACATACAATCGAAACAAGCCGGATCAGAACGTTCGAAAATTAAACCAAGTACATTACTCGCGATCCGCGTTCGGTGTTGGAATATTCCTCACACTTGTGCACACATTTTTCAAAACTAAGGGTTAAAGCATCGACAACAGTAATTTGGTAATAGTGAATTCTCTTTTGTTAAAGCTCCTTCGACTTTAACGTACAGATTCTTATCACGTATCTCGTGCTTCGCACTCGAATGTTTCCCTTAAATTGTATCTCTTTTCCATAAATGTATATTATTACAATTCATAACATGCATTGTTCTCAAAACAGACAACCTTCAGCAGCGTTGTGTTAGATGTGAGTTCATATGAGTGAAATCATATGAGTTAAATCAAAAAATGCAATTTTTAATTTTCCATTATTTTTTTCTGCTATCCAAATTTGAATTTTCAATTTTTCAAGAAAATTGAAAGAGCTGTTATGATGATATTTTTGGGCATTCAAAAAGAAAATTTGGATTTTCGTGTTTATTTTTTAAATTTTGCAAATAGTATAACTCTGGTAAATTTTGGTTTTATAAAAAAAAGAAAATGTTTAGAAATTTTTTTTAGAAGAAAGGAGATATTTTAATTTGGAAAAGTGGTCTCAAAAATTTTCAAAATACGCTCACTTTTTAATTTGTATCCAAAATGGCTGGATAACGAACCTGACCTTTATTTTATAATACTAAAACAGTATACCAAAGGCCAATCGAATCTTTCAATTCCTTCGAAAGTTATCGCGCTGACAAACTAAAAATCTACAGGCACACAGACACATTCGTAAAAAGCTGTTTTCGGATTCAGGGGATCTCAAAACATGGACATTTGACCAAAACTGGTGGGTTCAAATTTTACACAAATCTAATACCTTCTCTGATGAGAATGTAAAAAAATGTCAGTATCGGTAATGTACTTGGTTTTATTTTTCGAACGTTCTGATCCGGCTTGTTTCGATTGTATGTGCCAATTAATGCGACAGCCATTTTGGAGTGACTCTAAACCGTTTTTATAGTTAAAGATGTGAATTTAAACATTGATACTTACAATAAAATAATTATTGTACTGAACTCATAAATTTATAACGAAGGTCTCCAAAGGTAGATCCTGTATCTACTAGGGATCCCAGGTGAAAAGGTCGGATCTACTCTGTTTTTACCCAGAACTGTCAAAACCCTTTCCCTGATTTAAGCGGCTAGAAACCCTTTAACTCGAGACCCTTATTTCTGTTCGAAACTTCACGCTAAAATTGAGAATTATGAAATAAAATAATGAATGTCTGGATTTCGATACTTTAATATTGTTAAATAAAATATTCAATGCAATTGTAATTTTTCATACTTAAAATTTAAATTCCCTAAAAATTGTCTTGTTTAGAAATAATTTAAAATTTAGTTTTCAAATTCATACTTAAATTTGTCTAAAGTATATCCTAATTAAATAATTTTCACAACTACTTACAAAATTATATCACAATAATGTAATATAAAATATTAAAAAGCAGCAAGAAGTTCACGCATCCTTGGGCTTCTATTACCTAATATTAAAAACATAATCAATGTTAAAATCCATAATGACAAATTTTTGAATATTATGTAACGAAGTTACAAGCGCCCCGTTACCATACGGCCCTGTGGGCCTAGGATTGGGAGTGGGGAGAGCCACCCCAGTCCTTATTACCACCAACCCCATCCCCGGACAGTCAGTCTACGTTGAGTCTTAGCCTCCCGTCACGCCTGGTCAGTCTGCCTCCGATACCAGCACCAACACACCCGAACGTCACCCCCCGAAAGGATCACTCACCAGCATCATCGCCGACCCCCACCGCCGTCAACTGTCGGATATCTTGGCTTCACTGCCCGGATATTATCAACTCCTGTAA
>NC_046666.1:114679264-114681403 GCF_010883055.1 Belonocnema kinseyi | reverse complement strand
AAATTTGAAGAATCCTTCAAGTTAGCTGGATTGCATTCAAGAATCTTCAATGTGCGAATCTTGCCCTCAGGAAATGTGTGCAAAGAATCATAAAAAGGAGACTCTGTGGCATCACATAGTGATATCTCCCAGTCACATCGAGTTTGTGAGTCCAGTAAGTTCGTTAGATGAAAAACTAAGAAATGTGACCAAAGGTCGACTAGACATTTAAGCGCCTCGAGAGCCCCTAAGTTTTCTTTAGTTGTATTGACAAGATCCTTCAAATTCGAAGCTGATTCTAATTTTAGAGGCTTTAACAAAAAGAGAACAGACCAGTGAGAATTTATTAATATTCTCTTATTCTCGTAACGTTTTACTCACATATCTCACGCACGTTTATAATTTTCGTTTATAACCGGAATGTTTTTTAGGAGCAGAGCCGACTTTCCTGTTAAATTCGTTTTTAAATGATGTAAGTTAACAACATCCGCGATTTCTGTATTTTCTGCAATAAGACATTTAAACAAGTCCGAAAAATTGGACGACTTGGTATAATTCACAGAGAACGTTGGTAAGGTAATTTTCGGAAATGACCTTGCAGAAGATGATGAAACATGCTAATTAACGGTTATTGAAGAGTTAGATGCCTGTACGGAGTCAAGAGCGTCGATTGCATCGAAGAATTAACCCTTAATAACTTGATACCATTCTTCCATTTGTGTGAAGATGTCATCCTTAAAATATGTGACTTCTCCCTTCAAAGGTGCTTTCAACAACTCAACATGCTGTTGCTGGAACTTAAAGAAATTTGTTTCGAGCGTCTCTAATCATGCTCGAAGGATACCGCGTATGTGTACTGTTGGAACCGATTAGTTAAAAGTTTAGACCAAATGTCTCAGTGTTGTCATATGTAATAAAATGTTTGAATCGTCGTCCCGAAATTTGATTAATGCAGTTTTAGGAAGTGTATTTGTTGACTCGAGACTAATGCACTTGTCCGACTTGACAACTTGTATACGCGTGCCGAAAAATTACGTACACTGACTCGAGGCGTAACAAATTTGTTGAGAATAAACTGCCGAAATCAAGAAAAGGGATACTAATGAAATATACGTTACTCCCTTTAGGTTTCTTCGCTGCATGCATGACTGGATGAAGCTTTTTTATTGCTATGTTCGCGAGCGAGAGACGTTTATTTGAAAACAATACGCAATGTTTTCAAACTTTTTTAACCACAAATACTTTGAAAGACGGGTTCGGATGACGACTAAAATTTCTTTGCAGAAGACATGCAAAGTTCTCACTCATTGAAAGCATATAACTCAACGATAGAGGAATAAGGATAAGAGAAGAAATCGACAAAACTTCAAAATTAGGATTCCAATAAAATGTAAACATGTCAAATGAGAGTCTAAATCGTAATTATTGGAATAGTTAAAGAATAAGTAAAAAAACAACGAGGGGATTAACTGATGAAACGTCAAACTTAATAAAAAGGGAAATAAAATATAATTTAGGGATGATAAAAAATGTGGCCAATAAAGAAATGAATACTTTGATAGAAGATTTAAATGTAATAGTTAAAAAGGAAATAAAAGAAATTAAGCCTTTATTTACTGAGATTAAAGAGTAAAGTTAAAGAGATATAAAGTAGTAAATGGGTTACTACCAAAATATTTATAATCTTTACGTCACTGTTAAACTTACATAAAATTACTATATGAAAAGTGTTAAAAAGGGGGAGGGCAAAAAAATATAATTGAAAAACTTCTGTCAAATCTTTGCTAGCAAGTTCTTCTGTGCAGATGTATAACCTAGTGAGTAACGTTTCATAGAAAGATTACTGATAAGGTCAATTATTATAATAGCAGTGAATGAATCTAAAAGTAGACTATTAACCTTTAGAGGAAGGGAAAATTTTCGTTCAAATCAAGTTTTCATTTGACCAAAAATTTGTGCATAATTTTAACAGAAAACTCATTTCAAGTCCCCGACCTGACAGGTGGTCGATATATCAACCACCCCGTCCGCAACGTAAAGGCCAATATAAAAAAAAACTTTTTATGATACGAGGGTAGTTCAATAAGTCCTTAGAATGAAGTATAAAAACAATTTTTTTTGGGTAAATTTTTTTTTATTTTTCAACATAATCTCCTTGGA
>NC_046666.1:114677737-114679164 GCF_010883055.1 Belonocnema kinseyi | reverse complement strand
TTTATTTACTTTTCTGAAATCCAAACAAAATCTGTATTTTCCATTAGGTTTTTTAATCATTACTATCGGATTTGACCAATCGCTATTCGATGGTTCTATTATGTTTTCTTCTAAAAGTCTATCTACTTCCTCATACATAAACTCTCTTATTTTCGGTGATACGTAATAGTATCTTTGCTTAATTGGCACATGACCTTGCACATCTATTTTATGACTAGTTAGATGTGTCGGTTTAAACTCTGTTCCTTGATTCGTAATTTTCCTTTTAATTAAATTTTCTAATTGCACTTGTTGTGCTTCATTTAACTCTATTATCCCTTCAGAAATTTCATTGCAAAATTCTAAATTTTTCTTTCTTTCTATTTTTACGCGTTTTATATTATTATTATTAATAACCGCATTATTCCTAAAATTATACCAATTACTCTTCCTAATTGCGAATAATTTTTCTATTATTGAATCATTTTTTTCCTCCTTTTTATCTAATTCCGTCTTTAATTTAGAATCATTTTTCTCTTTAAAGCGTTTTAATGGACCTTTAAATTCTGTATTTAAATTCCTATCTTTATTTTTCACCTGTAACTTTGTATTTATTTTGTTTCTATCCTTATTTGTTTTCATATCGCTCTCTCTATTTTGACTAGCCTGCTTATCTAATCTCTGAACGCCCACGCTGGCACGCGCCAGTGTTGCGTCGCTCGCCTTGTAGGGTTTAGGGTGTGGGGCTCCATGCCCCCGAACACTCTGTGCCGGCTGAGGTGCTGGCGGGATCGAGTCTAGTGCATCACCTGTAAGGAGGGGTTGGGGTGGGGTGTGTGGCGACACGGGAGAAGAGACTTCGCATTGTAGGAAATCTGTCTCTCTCTCTCGTATGTTATTTCGCAGGCTAATCTTCGTTCCGAATTTCAATTTACTTTTCTCGCTTTCCCTATTCTTACTATCTCTTGTTTCTCTAATTAACGGTTCCTGCATTTTGTTTACTTTTGCTTCTATTGAAAATCTTATATGTGGTAATTCTGGTAACCACCAAATCTTTTTCTCATAATCCATCTTCAATCCTATTTTTTCTATCATATTCGTTCCTATTATTCCGCTCGATTTCAATTCCGGTACCAATCTAAATAAGAAATATTTTTCTACGTGTCCAATTTTAATTGGAATCAAAGCTTGACCTATTATTTTTATATTTTGTCCATTCGCGACCTTTAATGACTCATTTATCGGTTTTTTAATCTCATAATCTAACTCTTTAATTATTTTTATAAATTTTTCACCTATGTATGAGTGAGTTGCACCGTTGTCAACTAGCACTTCAAATTTATGACTTTCAAAATCTATTATAAGGTGGAATCTTGTTTCGTCCGAGTCATTTGTGTCTGTGTCAAGTAATTCTGACGGTCTCTGGTTCTGTCTGCTATTTTCCGCCT
>NC_046666.1:114662855-114677637 GCF_010883055.1 Belonocnema kinseyi | reverse complement strand
GCCCGGAATGTATTCTGAAACATTAAAATATGTAAAAGAATGCGAAATTTGTCAAAGAATAAAACCAAAAGTAAATAATCAGATAGGTTTGATGGGAAAGCGCATAATTGAAGAACCATGGACAGTAGTAGCATCTGACATGATGGGCCCATTACCAATGACAAAATCGAGAAATCAATACATTTTAGTGTTTGTTGATATGTTTACAAAATGGGTGGAAATTATTCCAGTAAAAAATAAATTATCGTCAACAGTGGAAAAAGAATTTCATAAATGTATAATTTCGAAATGGGGAACACCTAGAATTTTGTTTACAGATAATGGAAAGGAGTACGTAAATAAATCAATAGTTAATTTAACAAAAACATTTGGTATTAGATATTCGAAAACGCCTAAATATCATGCACAGGCAAATCCGACTGAAAGATTTAATAGGTCAATTAAAACAGCAATTAAAGCGTATTTAGAAAAGGACCATAAAACATGGGACGAAAATTTAGATGATCTGCAATTTGCGTTAAATACTAGTAAACATTCATCAACAGGATTCACACCAGCTTTTTTGAACTTGGATAGGGAACTCCAACCAATTCAAGCGCTAAATAAAGATTTAGAGGGAAAAAGCGAAATAGAATTTCAGGAATCAGAAAAATGGGCAAATAGGATGCGAAAATTAAAAATAATTAGAGAGGAAGTGGTTAAAAATTTAGATACCGCAAATGAAACACAATCTAGGTATTACAATCTAAGACGTAGACCTATAACTTTTGAAATTGGTGAACGAGTACTGAAAAGCAATAAAACATTGTCAAATAAAGGGGAAGGAATAGATCAAAAATTGCATAAAAATTTCGAAGGACCATTTTTTATTAAAGCAAAGATCTCACCAACAATTTACGAAATTAAAACAAAGAATGGTAAGTCTTTAGGTAATTGGAATGTAAAAGATATTAAAAAATTTATTGGTTAAAAGTAAAGTTTGAATTTTTCCTTTTGAGTGGCATGCATGTAAATAATTCGATTCTGTTACACCACTGACAAAACAAAAAAATTACACAAACACTTACATTTACAAAGACAAGAAACAACAGAAAAAAAATTTATTTTTAGAAAAATGAATCAACAGCTGATAGTGAGATGCAAGGATTGCTTTCTGCAGTTGGTGGGGATAGAATTATTGACCCACAGATGTATAAAGTGGGTCGATCTTCTTCAACCACCGGCCGGGGAAAGTAAAGAAGCGGAAAAAGCTGGAAGAGAGGAGTACGATCGAAGAAAAAGAGCAGAAACAGAGAGTAATATGCGTAGGAAGATTAGGGAAATAAGAAGGGAGGAAGTAAAAAAAAAGGGCAGGCGAATTAAAATTAAAATGGAATAAAATGAAAATACAGCAGGACAAGGAAAGAGAAGAGAGGAAAACAGAAGAAATGAAAAGATTACTAAAACTAAGACAGGCAAGATACATCAATGATGCTATAAGGAAGAGGAAGAATCTTACCTGACACTCAACGAGGAAATTGAGAAGACCGAAAATTTCCTGAAAGAAGAAACATCGTTACCACACGGCCCTGTGGGCCTAGGATTGGGAGTGGGGAGAGCCACCCCAGTCCTTATTACCACCAACCCCATCCCCGGACAGTCAGTCTACGTTGAGTCTTAGCCTCCCGTCACGTTTGGTCAGTCTGCCTCCGATACCAGCACCAACCCACCCGAACGCCACCCCCCGAAAGGATCACTCACCAGCATCATCGCCGACCCCCACCGCCGTCAACTGTCGGATATCTTGGCTTCACTGCCCGGATATTATCAACTCCTGTAAGTTGGTTAATAAAGCCTTTTATTTTATATCTAATCGCCTCCTCCTCATTGACTACACCCGCTTCTCGACGTTTCAAATCCCCTTCCTTTCCTTTAATTTGTGAAATCCCCCACAATTAAAAGTTTACAAAATTGTTAAATGAACCTAAATAATTGATAAAATTATTATATCTAACAGAAATACAACAAATAAATAAATTGCAATTTTTGCAATCTGTTAATACCAATGCAAAGAGTTTTCCCCCTTCAGTTGTGATAGCGTGTTTCAAAACTTTTCTATTGAAAATTAAAAGTTACATCTTATTTTAAAAGTTTTTATTTTGTTTAATTCAATTTTAAAGGTTTATATTTTAAAATTTGTACATTTTGAACGGTAAAATTATGAAAAATAAAATTTTTTATTTTAGAAAAATTTGTAAAATCAATATTAAGTTTTTTTAATGTAATAAAAATTAAAAATTCTATAATTTAAGCAGCTTTGACTTTAACGCATTCAATGTTGTTTAAAGTAGTATGAAATGGAAAATTATGTTTATTCAAAAGCGCTAATGCAATTTTAATTCCTTTGAATTTCAAGTGATGAATTTTGAAAGTTTTTAATTTTTCATATTTTCGAAATTTTATACTGAAATAATTTTATTTAATGATTATCAGTTCGAAAAAAACTCTTTAATTTTAAACGCTTTAAATTTATTTTTGACCACTTCTTTTTATTGTTATTATTTTTTAATTATTTAGTATTATTAATATCGAAAACACTTATTTGTGAACAATTATCGGCCATTGCTTAGTTTAAATACTTTAAATTTAAATAAAATAGTTTGTATTTCAGGGTCCGTCAAGTTATACCAGAAAAAAGGGTTCTACCCCTACTGCAAATACCTATATAGGTGCCTGTAAAGGTCACTAATAGGATTTTATATCAGGATCCTATGAGTGACCTATATAGAATTTTATATAGGGTTGCCTATATAGGTCAGTATAGGTGCCACCTACAGCAAATAAAACAGCTTCCTGCATAGGATCCTTTATAGAATCCTAAATGATTCTATGGTAGGGGTATGGGTTCCTTCTTCCTATTTTAGAATCCGTATAAGAATCTATACAGGTTCCTACTATTAGGCAATCACATAGTCAAAAATAACTACTTCACAACTGTATCTGCTATAGGAAACTACTGCACAACACCTCCGATTCATCATCTATCCTATGTAGGTCACTAAAAGGATTCTATATAGTATCCTATGCAGAAAGCTGTTTCATTTCCTATAGGTGACTCCTATACTGACCTATATAGGTGACCCTATATAGGATCATATATAGGTCACTTATAGGATTCTTACATAGAATCCTATTAGTGACCTATATAGGTGTTTGAAATAGGGACGAGCACTTCAAACAGGGATTTTTTTCGAGGAGTCATAAATTTCCTCTCAGTTTCCCGTCGAAAAAAAGGGGTAGATCTTGAAAAAGGCCGAGCGATCTTAGGTCACGCTGCAACTGAATATTAAAAGTAAAAACAAGTATTTAACCAAAAATAGAATAATTTCATTTTCTGATAAAAATTTTCATTTTCTGCAAAATAATTTTAATTTTTGATGTAAGAAATGAATTTTCAACTGAAAAATGTTTTGTACAAAAAAGAAATTGAATTTACAGCAGATTAGTTTAATTTCTAAAGTTATAGTTGGATTTTCAATTAAAAAAGATACATTTTTAAACAAAAATGAAATGGAATGAATTCTGAAAGAAAATTGAAAAAAGAACACAATTTTTTTTTGATTTTATAGAAATTTTAGAAAGGGTGTAAAAGAGTGTTTATTTCAAAAAAATAATTTTAAGAGATCATTTTAAAACATTTTAAAAGGAAACATATCAAAGGACTTCCTAAAATTCAAAAGCAGAGTGTGGAAGATTTTAAAGCAAACTGTTTTAATTTAGTAAGATTCATAAATTAAAAACAAAAAAATCGAGTAAATTCAAGAAATATTTAGAATAATGGAAGAGATTCAAATAGAATTTCAATTTGGAATTCTGTTAGAAATTTAGATTTTTAAAGATTTCAAATATTAACTTTAGAAACTTTAAAGGAATTCTGAAATATTTCATGGAGATAAAAATATTTTTCTTAAAATTCCTGGGAAAAATTTAGAAGATTATAAGTAATTTTTTTACATTTTGAATGAATTTTCAAAATTTTAAGAAAAATTTTAGTCAGTTAAAAATCATTTGAAGAATTTAAGTCGAGTTTAATGTATTAGAAATATTTAAAAACTTGCAAACATTTCTGAAAATTTATCAAATATTTCGTATTTCTTCCAAACTACTAAATGTTCTAAGCATATTTTAGGAAGACTCGAATTTTTCCTAATATTTAGAAAAATCCAATAAAATAAAAATCTTTAAAGTCCTATTTGTTCTTTTTGGACACATCTCTTTTCATGCTACTTTAGGCTATAATCAAAATTTTCGGGATTTTAAGAGAAAAAGCCGAAAAGTTATTAACTTGACCTCATATGCTTTCTTAATATATGCAAACTTTAAGAAACCTTTAATGTCTTAAAACACTTGTCTCAATACTACAAAATTTAGCGTTTACAATTTGATTTCCATTGTAAAATAATTGTAAAATAAATTTAACAAATTTTATTTTATGAGGAAATATCTCGTGATTTTAACAGGAGAAAACAATTCTAAAATTACTTTTTTGTATAGTAACTTAATAACTAAGGAACTTACTTTATTTTAATGATGTTATTATTTTAATATGTTGATTAGGAAATAGATTTCAGAAATAAAATTATAAAAATATCTCCATTAGTTAGTAAAACACTATGTAGAATCGCCTTTCAAATTATACAAAAAAAAATTCAAAAAATTTTAACAAACGGTTGTACAGATTTGGATTTAACCTTATGGATGAGTTTTAGAAATATATATTTCTTTTATCGTTTTTCAGCAGATGATTTTACCCTAAACATAAAGCAGATTAATATACACTAAAAAAATAAAAATAAGAAAGGTCAGAAAACACATTTTTTAATAGAACTCCTTTCCACACCAACTTCAGAGAAAAATTTTCACAACATTCTTATCAAATGATAAGTCTTTTGTACTTAGAAGGAAAAATATTTAATTAATTATGGATGTTTAATTATTCTTATTCAAAATAATTGAACCTCATGCGATTAAAAGCGGGGTTTCACCCTGAGAAGAAATGTGCTGAAAGTAATTTAAAAAAAATCATTAGAATTTTCATTTTAAAGACTGATAATTGTACACAATTTCCAGGCGCATCTTTTTTTCTTCTACAAGAATTTTAAGATTTTTCAGTTTTTGACGTAAGTTTATCCTATGTTCTGAAACTCGTCTCAAGTCTAAATTATTTTTGAATTTTATTAATTCTACTAAATATTTCTTGAATTTCTTCGATTATTTACATTTTTTTCAACCTTTTAATCATACCGATTTGAAAAATGTTGCTTTTAAAACCTTATACACTCTTTTTCGAAATTTTAGTAAATCTTCTTTAATTTTCTTTTAAAGTTCATTTTCCAAAATAAGAAATCATTAAAAATTTTCACACGAATATCGGGAAATTTAAAAAAAAATCTTTTTAGACCTTCTAATCTTCTAATCTGAAAAAATCATTCAAATTTTTACTGATTTTTTTTAATTCTGCAAAATAAAAAAATGCCTTTAAAATTGTTGAGATACTTTGACTAATGAACAAAAATTTGAAGACGAATCTTTAAAAAGTTCTGTTTCTAATCTTGTCAGACCTTTTAAGCCATCTAAACATTAAAAATTATTTAAATTTTTCTTCTTTTCTTTCAAATTCGGAAAAATTAAAAAGTTTGCCTTTAAATCTTCCAGATTACTTACCCAGTTTCTTTAAAAACTCCTCCTAATAGCCAGTTAGCCACCGAAAACGAATCGTGAAGTCGGAGGGCTTGGGTTTTTGCTCGTGCATTTTCGGCTCTACACGAGGCTGGCCTACACAATATGTAGCAGAGCCGACTCACGGACGATGCTAAAGCTACACCGGCTCTTTTATAAACACTTCACACCGTCTTTCGCACCTGAACGATGCAAAAACTGTCAATGATCTCACTGGCTGCGATGAAAAAGGCATGCTCTCACCTTCGACACCGAACTTTGCACCTATAGAGATGTGGGATAACACACTTCAGTTGCAGAGCGAAACACGTTCACTTATCGGTGTGATTCAGCGATTTTTTTCTAACAGTGTAGCTGCTTATGGGAACAACAATGAGACCATCCAACCACCAAAAAGTTGGAAATGCGGTCCAAAACTTTCGAACACTCAGAGCACCCGACAATAAGTCGGAAAAGAGAGCCGATCACCCTAGAGTTCGGGGAACTGAAAATAATTTAGATGAAAACACGACGACGAGTCGAAAAAATGTCCATATTGAGTGGACGAGTGAACTCAAGTATAACTTGATAGACTGCTACGATGCTAGCATTATTTCTGCTAGAGGAGGCTTTATGGCGCATATTCACACTCTGTGATGCAGAAACAATCAGAGCTTCCGAACATTTAGCATCAATCATTGCGAAATCAACGTGGCTACATTTTGAAAAGTGGATATGTGCGCGGAGCGTTTCGTCAACTAATACATGAACGAGCTAAAGACGGAGGCGAGGAACGGACATTGAGACCAAAAGCGGAAAGCAGGTACCTTTGGAGAGATGATAGTGAGTTCAGGACAAGGAGGAACATTAACATACAGCTTCCTCCTCTGCCCCAAGATCAGGCTGAAAAATGTTACTTAAATCATATAACTAATAAAAAATACAGATTGTTTTCGATACAGTCGAACCTCGGACACTGTCACTCATCGGCAGAGTTTTGTACGTAATTTACTCCAGGTAATTTAAGCGGATTCCTACAGTAATTTAGCACGTAATTTACGTCTGAAATTTTTTACATTATGTAAATTAATGCAAATTACGTCGATGTGGAACTTGCGAATATTTCGATGGCTGTGATTTGTCTGATCTGACATAAGTACATAACCTTTTCGTGTGGTTTGTGGACATGAACTTGCCGGTCGTTCTGCAATTATTATTTAAAATTTTACAATTAAGGCAAGATGAATAGACAACGTTTCCTGAAAAAAACAAATATCAGTAAACATTTATCAGCGATGACTACAATAATGCTAATAACACTAACTGAATAATTAGTGCTTTAAAAGTAAAATTATATGATCTAGAAATATTTTATGAATTTTGCTTTCACTCTCTCAAAATTTAGGGCTTTGCATGGGATATTTGAAATCCTCGTAGAAATCTTCTTTCTCACCATTTCAACCGTTTGTTACTTTAATATCTAGAATCCTCAAATTAATTAAGATTTGAAGGAGGTGATGTCACGTGCTAGGAAATTCAAAGGTTCAAAAAAGATAACCGCCATCTTTGTCAAGTGATTTACCGGTTTTCTACAGTTTTCTACATAAATTACTTCATTTAGGTAATTTACGTAGAAAACCTGGACTGACGCGTCACTTCGCAACCCTGCTCATCGAGATCCGGTGACTCGGGCACTGTAAGCGCACGTGACCTAGCCCCTCAGCCAATCGGCGTCGAGTTGCAGGAGTGTGTCGTGTAAAACTAAGTATGCACTACATATCTTAGAGACGGGGCTTCGACAGTAAATATACAAATAACCTACAGATCGAGTAATATAAATATCAATAAAATTATGACAATCAATTTCTTCATTAACCCTTTAACGGCCAAACCTTGGTCCTGATAAACACAAATTCTTTAAAAAATTCAGCAATAATGCATGATCGTTTTCTCATCGATTTTTGCAACAAAATGTTTTTAACTTTTGTGTTATTTTCTCGGTTTCTATTGAAAATAGGTACGATAAATCAGAACGATTTTAAGATATGCGAAATAGTCGTTATTTATACAGCTCGTTACCTGAAGGAATCCCATAGGAATCAAGCAACAAATTGAAAAATAAGTTGAATAATGATTAAAATCAATATTTATTAGTCCTATTTATTAGATTTATGTAATTATGCGTAAAGACAGAAAATAAAACATTTCATTTGTGGTTCCTAAAAATTAATTTTAACTGTTGCCCATTCTCGGCGAATGATAGCACAATGAAAGTCTAGTAAAAATCCCTTCCAAGTAACACACAACTTACAAGAAGTCATTTCGGGACACAGAAGTTCATGAAGTGTAACTGTTGGGAAACCTAATATTAAAATAACTCAAAACAATGTGCAACCATAGGGAAAAAAGTATTAAATTTCCAAAAGCATAATTTATCTACCTTCAACGGGCTTCTCCAAAAATAATATTAGATCGATTTTCAAGTGTTTGGTAGAGTTGGAAGAATGGGCTAGTATCACGTGTCCAAATATGATTTTTGAAATTTATAAAGGTAAAGCTTAGTACACCCGGAGTTAGGTGATATTGAATTGATTATAGCAAATATCACTATCTTGATTTCCCGTACGTCTCTCTCCACACTACCCCCTCTCCGTCTCGCCACCAATAGTTATACTTTCGTAAACATTGCATTAATGAATAGATCAATGGAGAATCTTATAATCACATAAATAATTTGAAATTTTTTCGAATAAAACCTCTGCATTATTTCTAGAGTTCTAAAATTTTAGGCTATTTAAATAAAGTAATAAACCTCCAGAAAATTTCAGGTCTACAAGGGTCACAACTTCCAGCCGCGGAGTTAGATCATTAGAAAATTTCACACATAAAACAGATAGGTTATTCTGGTTCAGGATAGCTAATTATACTGCACTCTCGCAAGAAAAATTTCCGTTATAGAGGACAAGGTGTTCCAAGGGGGCGAGAGAGTGGCGCTGCTAGTTTAGCCGAGCAACTCTACAACAACGCAGGAGTGTATGAAAAAAGCGTGCAGTACCCTTGGTGTTTATTCGTGTCATCTGCTTCAATCATTTTAACTCTGTTGCCAAAATGTCGCAGGACATACGCTTCATTTCGCTTTTAGTCACTCAGTGTGTAGGTTTTGCGCGTTACCAAAATTACGCAGGAAAACAAGAGAAAGTGCTTATCTTTCGAGGACAAATATAAGCTTTTAGATTAAGTAAACTTAGGTGGCTCAAAACAGTCTATTTTACAGAATTTACTTTTTGACCGGTAATTTTAAAAATCTTTGGAAGAAAAACCTGTCCAAGTTCGATTTTAACGGCTTTTAAAATAATTAGTTGAATTGTTCTCCTTTTCCAATATGATGTCATTTACTTTACATTGCGTGATTCGAAAACCATTCAAGGGCATGTGATACTTGACCGTGTGGTTAATCGGGTACAGTTCCCCCGGCATTTTTCACAAAAATGAAAATTTTTAAAATTTCAATTCGGAGATGCTATAGATGATCATAACAGACGTCCCCGGACTCTTTTTTGAGGGATAATAACAAAAAATGTATTGTGCTAATTAAAAATTGTATGCATGTGCATTATTTTGAGGTTACGTCGTTTTTCATCTCTGCCTTTCCGATAATTAAGAAATTCCTTATGAAATGAACTTTGTTGATTGCCTACAAACAAGGTTAGTTCCGGGACATAGTTAATATGTTTATTTATAAGTCTAAAGTTTTCGGCCAAAAATATTGTGTAGTTTGGAAGTAACGCTCGGGAGAATTGTAACATACATAACCTCGGAATATACACACACGTTTTCAGCAAATCATTTACTATTATAGAAAAAAAGCCGGGGGAACCTAAAACTGGTAAAATCGATAATTTTCTAAGTATCACATTACCTTAATTATAAAATTTTCCATTTTAGATTTTTATTTTGAAGCTTACATTATTAATTTAAAGAATTTCAAAATTCTTCTATATTTCTCAAGATTTGGAAATAAAATTTCTAGTTCTTCAAGGTTGTTTTAATTATTCGAAATAAAAATAATTTAACTTCTAATTCACGCTGTGTTCAGTTAAAAAAAAGTAATTTTTTAATTTTTAATGCTTCCAGCTTAAAATTGTACATACTTGAAAATCAGTACTTTTATAAAGTTAGATTTTCGAGCACAAACATTTTCACGTTCATTATGACATTATAAACTCAAAACGGCAAAAAAAAAAATGTTTTTTAATAGTACGAAGGAGATTAAGGGTACCCCCGAAACGGCTTCTATAGCGCAATTTAAGTGCCGTTTTGTACCACCGCAAAACTAGATTGAAAATAAATTCCTTTGGCCACACACAGTTTTTAATTTACTCGTTCGTAAAATTGTTATAATTTTGCAGGTTACTACATATTTTTTCTAAATTAAAAACGGTTTGAATGTTCGCAACTTAAATATAATTGCATATCGATATGATGAGAAAACTGACCAGCGAGAAAGATGAAATAAGATAATTGGCCGTGACAAGCTCATTTTAGTGAACATTAATTAAAACCAGGCAAAGTGACGTTAAAATATTAATTCTAAATTATTTATAAAAGAAAATATTAGTATAAACTCTATTGTAACCGCTAAATAGTCTCATATTAATGCCCAATTAGCTCGTGTAGTCTATTAGCCCTGTCCAATTAGCTTGAAAACAGGTAATTTCCAGAAGAAGTTTATAAGGTTTTGATATATATCTACGTGGTTCCGTATGACATCCGAATTAAATATTAAAACACTTTCCCTCTGTCGGGTGGGTGGAACCTCCTTTAAGGGCATGTGATACTTAGAAGATTGTTGAGTTTATCAGTGTTAGGATACCTCGGCTTTTTTCCTAGAATAATAAATATTTTGTCTTAAAAATTTGGGACATGATAGATAACATGTTAGCGGACATCCCCAGACTCATTTTGTGGGTGAATTCGAAAAAATTTGACTTGGCTCAATTTGATTAATTTGTGTGGCGCTTAGGAATTAGTATCGATTTTATCAGTGTTAGATTCCCTCAGATTTTTTCCTACAATAATAAAGCTTTTGTTTTCAAAATCTAGGAAATGATAGAAAAAGTGCTAACGGACCTCCCTGGACTCTTTTTTGCGGGTTAATTGAACAAATTTAATCTTCTCTAATTTGATGTGTCTGTATTTTGAGGTTATGTGTGTAACAATACTTTCCCATAATTATTCTTAAGTGCTACCAGCAGCAACGGTGCGACAGAGTTCTACATTGTTGGAATGACAGAGAACCGAAAAACAAGCCTAACCTCAAAATAGTGCACATGCATACAAATTGTATTCAGCGCAATCAATTTGTGTTGTTATTATCCTTCAAAAAGTGTCCGGATACGCCCGTTATAATATTTTGTAGTATCTCAGAATTCGGGCTTTAAACATTTTAACTTTTGTGAAAAAAACCGAAGGAACTGAACCCGATTTGACACACGACAAAGTATCACGTGTCCTTAAATCTGAAAGGCAACCCCCGAAAATTGGTTTTTAATGATTATTTCGAAAATGGTGCATCTAACGACAAAAATATTTCAGTACAAAATAATAGAACATACCATTTATAAGAAGTAAGGTTATATGCATTTTCTTTGTGCGGGTCACAGTTCCAGAGTAATCTACCATTTGAGTAGTGGATGAGTTTGAGCACGAAGCCGGCACGCTCCGTCTCCCACACATATCTCGAAATAGGTCTTTAGCAGTAGTAGCAATAGTAGTCGTATGGGAGAGTGGGGAGTTTTGAGTCGGAGGGAATTGTGGGGCCACGTCGAATTCCGCAATGCTATGATTAGTAGGAATGTTATAACGCCTGTCAAATGTTTGTTTTTTACAGAAGCTCAAATTTCAATAAGCACTCTTATCAACACGCGTTCGTAGTATTTTTTAATACGCTATTAAAAAGTCAACACCAACAGTTTCTTCACTCATCTGTGTTTGGTGTATTTTGAGTCCCGTTTTGCAGCCAACTCTAAAGGTAAGTTTGTGCAAAACATTTCTTGGGCCATTTGCTTTATACACACACAAAAATTTGAATAAACATCCGGTGCCGATGACGATGAGGCTATTTTAAATAAGTTCGATGTGGGGAGGTATGAGCTAGCGCTGGTGGTAGCCCATCTAACTAACCTTCTTATGAAACAAACAACATAATTTGCATATAATTTGATTTAACAAAAGTTAGTCATGTTATATAAATTTTCGTCATTTTGAAAGAAGTCACGTTATAATATAAGGGGTTGGGGTTTCAGCAATAATATCGCGGATAGTCACGTGGGGGGAGGGGGGAGGGCTAGAAATTGAGCAAAAACCGACCACGTGATTGATGGACGGCCCCTATCTTAAGGCGCTAGGGTATTTCGATTTGTCTATGTAGAATTAGAATGTTTCATCCAATTTTTTTTGCGATTTTTATTTTATTTTTCTGAAGTTTTATGATATTTTTCATTTTTTTAAATGTCTTGATTTTTTAAAACTTTTATTTGCTTTAGAATTATGGTATTTTTTAACTTCTATAAATTATATAATAATAAATAATCCAAATATACCCATTTTTTGAAATGGTTTAAAACTCTCCACCAAAAAATAGGAGTGCTGAATTCAAACCTTGCAGGCAATATGCAATATTTTAAACACGAAGATGATTTTTTCTATACTCCTTTGGTTTCGAAAACAAGACCCGGCTGAAAACACTCCACTCTCCTCTGGTATTCTCTTGCACATACCGCGAAATGGAGTGTTTTTCGGTGCATATATATCGAACTTAAATTGTAGAGTAGACAATTATCTATACATATTGCTACTTAATTTGTTTTTATTAAAACAATTAGAGATTATATGAGCATTTTTCCGAAAACGGATCAGTGAATAATTTCCACAAAACAGATGAGCTAGAATTTGTGGTGCATTTTTTACGTGATTTCCCCAGGAGACCTAATGCACTGCACAGTGGAAAAGAAATGTTAAAATGTAGTTGAGAAACTGTTATTAATTGTCATGATTATCAACTGTGTCTGGCAGTTTATCTATGATTTCTTCATTAAGACAACTTGCACCTTCATAATTTAGGCACATTACGGAACATTTTAATCCGGCTTTTACGCATTCATAACGTTTACCGCATACCCTTTCACAGGAACAAATGATAAAATTCATGACGCGAGATAGAGCTGGTGCCTCAGAGGATTACACTCGTAATAAACTATTTTTGCCTCTTTTCCAACGCTACAGTTCTGAGTCTAAACTTTTTCCTCGCCATGTTTAATTTTGATGATATACTCGATAAGAGTGTTATCAAGCAGTTGCGGAAGTTGGAGGAAGCCCAGATAAAGATACAGCCTCACTGGAAGAAGTCACAGATTTGTTAAAGCACACTTACCTGTATTTGTTTAAACGTGTTTCAGAAGGATTAGCCTTACATAATGTAAGAATAAATTGCTCTTCAACAGCTGCTACTTCACAGTAAGTAGAATTGATGTTCATAAAAATTCTTACAATAACCTGCAGAGATTAATTATTATTGGGCAAAGTAATTGTTTTAATTTTTCCCTAGCCGAAGAAACAGGAGGTTGTATCACGCCCATTGAATGCTTGAGCAAATAAAATGGATTCCATACTGTTTTTAAAAGACTCAGACTCTTGCAAAAGTTTCGAACTATACACGTGAGATTTTACATTCCTCTTACCTTCTTTTAGAAACAGAATATACTTTTCCACTGGAGAAAAAGCAATCATTTATGCGAGTAGATTCACGTTCAGACCAACTACAACTTTTTTATTACAACTTAGATACTACTCTCAGGTAGGTGTATTTACTACTTTAAATAGTAAGCACTACTACAACACTTAGTAAGTCTTACTATTAAAATAGTTATTTTACAAATAAATTGGTGATCGATATAGTCTTCAAAGCCCCCGCTTTACAGTAGCGTCTTTTTATTGCAGATTTGTCGTTTTATGAACAAATTAGGATCTATACGATGCTTACCAATCTTTTCCACGTGCTTATACATTTTACGGGCAAGACGACTTTTTGCTGCACAAAATTGGTTAGTTACTGTTAGAATGAAATAATTGGTGTACTGCTACTGTTACTACTCCTACTACAAACCTATATATGATTAAATAATAACTTATAAATTAGTTTTATCGTCTAAAAATATTAAAAATCATATTCATTAATTACTTAATACATTATACATATATGCATAGTCGTTATTCAATTTTGCATCAAATAAGTCACTGATATGTTTTCGGAATGATCTTTATATAACCTTTAATTGTTTAAATAACAACAAATTAATGATCAAAATTGATAGAGAATTGTCTGTTCTACAATTTTCATCTTATACATTATGAGCGAAAAACCACCCTATTTCGAAATATGTGCGGGAGAAGGAGCGTGTGAGCTTCGAGCTCAAACTCACCCTCTACTCAAAGGGTGGATTACTTGGAAACTGTGACCTTTCCAACAAAAATGCATATAACTTTTCTAGTTAAGAATTTTATTTACTATTTTTTGTACCGAGCTATTTTTGTCGTTAGATGCCATATGGAACTATATACGATAGGTATCAAAACTTTATGGATTTTTTCTGATAAAAGTCTAATTTGACTCTATATAACGCTTACCATGCAAAAACGTTACTATTTTAATGAGCTCCAAGTTAGGGGCCTTCCATAAACCACGTGGTTTCTTTGGGGGCAGGTAGGGGTTCGACGAAAGACGACACTGGGTTATATGGGAGAAGGAGGGGGGGGGGGGGGGGGGGGGGGGGTGTGCGAGTCCTAGACGCTTGGTTTTACACTTAGGTCTTAAAAAGAAACGCATGGCCAGAAAACAGAAAAATGTTGATAGAAAACAAAAGTCCAAAATATTAAAACAAAAAATAAATAAATGTTAACCCAATCAGTAGATCTTCAAACCAAAAGGATTAATTCTTTACCAAATAAAAAAACAGACCATTTTTAACAAAATACATGTACTGTCAATTAGTGGCCTTCCATAATCCAAGTAGCAGCTTAGGAGGGG
>NC_046666.1:114661118-114662845 GCF_010883055.1 Belonocnema kinseyi | reverse complement strand
ACGGTGAACCACGTGGGGGCAGGGCGAAGGGATCAAAAATTGGGCCGCGTGGTTTATCAAAGCCCCCTTACTTCCTTCTGATCAGCAACATATTGGCAGTTAGTCTATTTAACCTGTACTTGATTAAACCCAGAACATTTTTTTAATGCAGGGTCAGTTCATATTTGGTGCTAACTCCCAGCTTACATTATGTTTCACAATATAGAATATTAAGTGCCACGGCTATGCTATATAGACGAAATTAGGTTGTCTTTAATATTATTGTTTACCTAACATTTGATTAAATATTTTGTCGAAGTTGACTTCGTTCTTCTTTTCCAAATGTTTGTGCGTTGCGCTTCTAACACTGAAACAAACAGTAAAATTAAGGTTTGAGGAGTAAAAGTTGTACTCATCTTTCAATACAATATTAAACATAAGAAATATATATTTTTCCTCATAACATTTAATATCAAAACATTTTGTTCTGTTAACAAAATATACCTTTCATTTTTCTCACTTAATACTAATTACACTAATAATCCTCTTTAAGGAAAGACAATGTTGCCCAAAAAGTATAGACTAACAAATACTACTGTCAAACTTAAAAAACGAAAAGGTTGTAGAAAATTTTTTCTTTTCTTAAGAAAAAATCTGAGTGGGTCAAGGTTTTAAAATATAAAGAATAAAGTTTCTACAGTTGATAGTTTCAGAGGAAATTTGGAAAAGACGAAAATTTAAAAAAAAATCACATATAGAGAATCCTTGCTTTGACTTGTTAAGTGTCAGATAACGGACCCGTAGTTTGCGCGCAAACTGTCGACCTTTGGCGGTAAAATTCCTGCCAGATGTTATGTGGTCAATCACACACTGAATGCGGGACGCGTACTCTCTTGCGCGACCTATCTTATTGATGACGTGATGCATTCACATTTTGGTATTATGATCAGCTGTTGGTTTTGGATTGCGATTTGCATCTGCCAATACTCTTGCTGCATTATACACACCACAATTGATAGTCCAGGGGTCGGACTGTTATTTAAATCTCCAAGAAGCTCGTCATCCAGTTCAGCCAGATCTTCAGACTTGGGATAATCCTGAATGTTGATGTTTCTGCTGGTCCAAAGGCATCGCTCTTTTTCTACTGGATGCTTGCCCGCGATGAATATTTGTGTCGCCTCTCTTTCTCTGTTCCCAGCATCTTCTGACAGCGGTTGAATAGGCGCTCTGCTTATATAATTCCTTTTCTGGAGTTCCGCAGCACGGTTTCGCAGTGATTTATGTAAAAATGCGAGAAACACCTAGTGATCTCGCATTTTCACATAAACCACTGCGAAACCGTGCTGCGGAACTCCGGAAAAGGAATTATATAAGCAGAGTATCTACTCAACCGCTGTCAGAAGAAGCCGGGAACAGAGAAAGAGAGGCGACACAAATATTACGAGGGTAGTTCAATAAGTCCTTAGAATGAAGTATAAAAACAATTTTTTTTGGGTAAATTTTTGTTTATTTTTCAACATAATCTCCTTGGAGCTCTATACACTTGGTCAATCGCTTTTCAAGTTTTTTTAATGCTTCAGAAAAGTGCGTTTTCGGAAGTTCCTCAAAATAAGCACTTACAGAGGCAATGAAACGAAGCATGTGTGAACTCGGGCGTTGTCGTGATGAAAGAGAATTTTTTTTCTCGCCAAATGTGGTCGTTTTTTTTTAATTTGTTCTTTCAGCTGCTCTAATAATGATGCATAATA
>NC_046666.1:114649016-114661018 GCF_010883055.1 Belonocnema kinseyi | reverse complement strand
AATAAATTAATAAATTAAATAGTGACCATCGACTGACCTTGACCATGACCATCAAGGTCACTCTTTGTTTTTACATTGAAACGACTCTGACATCGGAAATCGAAAGAAGGGTTTTGTCTTAAATGTATTTTTTTTCTAATTCACTGTATTTAAGGAAAGAAAAAAGTAAACACTTTCGTAATCTTTCGATAGCTATTCACTTCACTTTGACAGGAGGATAACACGGCCACAGAGGAAATCTATACCGGCTGTTAGTGTGAACTGTCAAAAAACTAGCAGCTGATACCTTAAAGCGCACACTACGTATAGTAGGTGCGCCGGACTGAGTGATGCGTCGCGCATGTGGCGCACGTGAGTGGGGTAGCGAGTCAACATGGCGATATCTGTGGAACACTCTAAGGTGAGCGAGGGGAGGACCAGAGAAAATGGCTACTCACTATGGAACACTCAAATTTAAGTGTGCCTGCACACGTTTATTTGCGTAGCATAGTCGTCAATCTAGGTGCGTACTCTACGGCATAGGCAAGAAATCTGTACTCGGCGTCGTCGATAGCCATTATGTGTTCGACCCTGATACTGAATGCCTGCGTGAAAGGCGGATATTAAAACCGGTAATATAGCCTGAACTCGACTTTTGAGTCTAACAGTGGAACTCCGAGAAAAGGAACTGATAAGTTGAACCAAGCGTGGCCTAAATATTTTGAATTTGATAAGCATAAAATAAAAGGACAGGCAACAATCATCTGGTCGAGGTATGCTCCCCCTTTCACCTACCGTTTTCTTAAGTGTTGCCACGAGGTGCGGAGTGGTGGTCGAGTCAATGCGCGTTGGTTGAGTTAGTTAAAATAGCCAATTTCGGTAATAATTATGATGTTACTGTCGAGGTAAACGGAATGTGGGTCGTGAATTCTTGTCTTGGCGGCGGATCGTAGTTTAAGGGTAGCCATCCTATTAGTTTTCCAACATGGCGGGGCAGCTTGACTCCCAAGCTCGGAGAAGGTCAGCGCCATTTTGTAAAATACCGGCTCTAAATTAACCGGTAAATAATTTCCACTAATCCTAGAGGATTCCTTTTAAGGTCGTCGTTTTGTCAGTTGATTCTGCAAGATTCCGTTAATAGGGGGGACGCGATTGCATAATATTAAATTTTGGGAAGACTTTTAACTAAAATGGCCTTAGTGTTAATTGTCCTTAAGTGTTCAGTATAGGCGAATACGATCGTTCAAGATGGCGACAACCTTCACTGACCTTTCTTGTCGAGAATGAGGCGCCATGTTGGATGGTCGTGATTACGACTAAGAAATAAATCTGATGTATGAATTTCAGTCTGTGTGGCGGGAAGCTTACTAGTGTGCGACACTCCAAGATTGTGGCAGCTTCAAATTACTTTAAAGGTCAAACATGGACCACAAGGTTGGAAGGTCGTCAATTAAATAACCATGTTTTCTTTTACGGGCTTATTTAGATAAATTGTGAGGCATCCATAGCCATCTAATAAATTCAACCTTATTGTGACCCGTATTATTGGTCTTATTTTGTTTATTTAAAAGTATTTAACGTTCGTCGTTGAGTCGTTTGTCTTCCTTGTTCAATTCTTCCTAACCCCACCCCTCTCTGTGTTTGGCTAGCAGGAGTTAAATGAAATGAAACTAAATCATGAGTAACAGGTAAATTAATATCATAAAAATTCCTTTTGATCTTTTAGGGGAGTTTATGAATTTTTTAAAGGATCTGGCGCCCTTAAGGAAATTTATTAACCACCATTATTTTGAAGCATTGATCATTGGCCTAGCAATATCCAATAGCCTGGCAGCCTAAAACTTTTGATTGGTTGCAAATCTGGCCAATAACTAACACTCTAAAAATCCAAGGTCATAATATATATATCTTTGATAAATTTTCCGATTTTCGAAAGATTTTATAATTTCTCATTAACTTCAAAGTTTCAAGCGTCGAAAGATACATTTTCTACCAAAAATTAATTTTTCACTAAATAATTCAATTTGGGTCAAAAAAAGAGTTTTCAACTATAATGATGAATCATTAATCAAAGAAAAATGAATCTTTAACAAACTAGTTTCATTTTCAAGTGAGAAATTAAATTTTCAAACAAATATGATGAATTTTTAACGAAATATGTAATAATTCATAATCATAACATACAAGTTTTGAAGTTTAAACCAAAAACAGCCGAATTTATTCAAAAGAGATGCTGCGAAAAACTTGTTAAATCATCGACCAAAACAGACTAGTCTTAAAACATCGAGTTTTGATTTTTGATGAAAAATAATTACTTTCTAACCAAATTGTTGAATTCGCGTAATCACAAAACTGTTAAAAGCCGCGAGTGAGCGGCTAAAACAATTCTTGGTATACGTGATTTATGTTGGAGCTTCTAGAGTATAGTTTCGGGGTGGTTTGCCGTGAAGGAGCTCTGCAAAATTTTCCGAAGTCCTATCCCGCATGCTCAAAGATGAGGACTAGCCCGAAGTTTGCGCTATGGAAGTAATAGACGGCCCCTTGTATAATCAGCGCGTGAAAAACGTTATAAATCACTCTCATGAGTGTTATGGGTGGAAGGGGTTCGAAGGGTTACTATATTACTTTCGGCCAACACGTTGATTGATCCTATTTTCAAAAGACCAGAAATCCTGAAAGTTTAGTTGTACCCTCGGAGAAACGCGCGCAGGTTCTTCAGGAGGCTTACGACGAACCTCAAACTGGTCACCTCGGGATTGAAAAAAAAACATATCAGAGAGCAGCCTTAACCTATTATTGGCCTTGTATAATCCAAGATACCGTTAACTATCTGCATAAATGTAATACCTGCAAACAACGAAAGAAAAACAGCAGGCTCCTCCTAGGCTAATGAGAAAGAGAGAGGTTGACCCACCGTGGACATTAGTTTCTGCAGATTGCATGATCATGATCATGATCCGGTCTTTTGCGATAAAAACCAGCAAGGTTGGGACGTATAACTACACGAGTTCAGGTTTGCGTATAATACTGCCGTTAGTAGTACGAGCCGATTCAGTCCAGCATTCCTAAATTTTATGCGGAAACCGCTTCTGAAAGTTAGTCGCAAGCGTGAAAATATATCAGTATATGTCGATATACCCGAGCCCGATAGGGAAAAATGGATCAAACGAATGCAGCGGCTTCATGAATAGCAAGACTTATTCACTCGTTACCTATAAGAAGCACACGTTAAGCAAACGCGTCACTGCAATGAATCGCGTAGAGATTTCCGTTACAAGATAGGTGAACGAGTTTTCGAGTATCTAGCTCAGCTCTCAGTGAAACAGAGAAACATCACAGCCAGGAAACGCTCTCCCTTAGTGAATGATAACTGGCGAATGAAAACTGTCTATCTTTAAATACATTCCATATTAAATACCTGAAAACCTATGTGATGTACCAACCATCGGCATATTACTGGGTTACGACTGGCGCAATACTGACTGTCATTACTGGTAGAATACTGACGCAAGAATTCCGCCAACGGTTGGCGCCATACTGGTTTACAACTGGCCCAGTACTGACCGTCAACACCGATGAAATATCGACACAGGAGTTCCGCCAACGGTTGGTGTGATATTGGTATACTACTGGCGCAGTACTGATACGTATTACTGGTCAAATACTTATACAAGAGTTCAACTTACGGTTAGCATCATAGTGGTCTACTACTAGCTGAGGAGTAATATGCATTACTAGTGAAATATCGGTACCAGCGTTTCGCCACTGATTGGCATACTACTAGCTACATACCAACTTTAAGTTCTGATTAAAAACTGACATAAGAGTTCAGCCAATGGTTTGTTTGATACTGGGTCTACTACTGGCGCAGTACTGATACGTATTACTGGTCAAATACTGACGAAAGAGTTTGACCCACGGTTGGCATCATAATGGTGTACTACTGTATTGGCCTAGTACTGCAGATCAGTACAGAATTTAAATACCAACGTTATTTACTGGCCCCGTACTACAAGTCAGTACATCCCAGGTGGAAATGTCAGTAGTGTTCCAGAGTTCACCACCGCCGCAGTACTGGCCCAGTACTGCCAACCTGTACATACAGCCGACGATTCGCCCAGTACTGACAGAACGTTGGCTGCACGATCGGGCGGTACTATGCCAGTCGTACAAAAATAGAGTTTAAAAAAAGTCCATAAATGTTGCTAGGATTTTTTGATATGTCGAGAAATTGACTATACAATTAAGGTAAAAATTTTTTTCTATTACTTTTTATAAGGAAAATATTGTAAGTTCCACCTTCATGAAAAATTATGAATGTTCAAAAAAAGTTACATTGGATGTATGTCTTAATCATTGTAAAATAGTCTACAACACCTAAAAGGCAAAACGTTACACGAAGGTTTAAAGAAAATGCTTATTAAATGTTATAATCAGAACTTTTAAAATGGTCTAAAACGCGAAAAAAAATATTACACGAAGAAAAATTGTAGTCGATTTAATCAATTTATTTAAAAATTATTTTATTTAACGGCTAACTTCATATTGTTTTACAACTGGCCCAGTACTGACCATCACCACTGGTGCAATACTGGCACAGGAGTTCCGCCAACGGTTGGCATGATACTGGGTCGACTACTCGCGCAGTACTGATACATATTGCTGGTAAAATACTGACACAAGAGTTCCACCAACGTTAGGCATCATACTGATTTACAACTGGCCCCGTACTTCCCTTTATTACCAGTGTAATTTCGGCACAGGTATTCCGCCAACGTTTCACATGATATTGATATACTATTTTTGTAGTTCCGATACGTATTACTGGTAAAATACTGAAACAAGAATTTAACGAAAGGTTGGCATCATACTGGTTTACAACTAGCCAAGTACTGACCATCACCACTGGTGTAATACCGGCACAGGAGTTACGCCAACGGTTGGCGTGATACTGGGTTGACTACTGGCGCAGTACTAATATGGATTATTGGTAAAATACTGTAATAAAAGTTTAACCAACGGTTGGAATCATACTGGCGTACCACTGGCCGAGTAGTGATATGCGTTACTGGTGAAATACTGACACCAGCGTTTCCCCAGCGATTGAAGTAGCAGTGGCCACATAACAACTGCAAGTGCTGATTGACAACCGACATAAAAGTTCAGCCAGTGGTTATCGTGATACTGAGTCAATTACTGGCGCAGTACTGATACGTATTGTTGGTCAAATATTGACACAAGCGTTTAACCAACGGTTGGTAACATACTGGCGTACTACTCGCATAGGAATAATATTTATTACTAGTGAAATATACTGACATACGAGTTTAACTAACGATCGGCATCGTAATCGTTTGCAACTGGCTCAGCACTGACCATTACCACTGGTGTGATATCGACACAGGAGTTTCGCCAACGGTTGGCGTGTTGCTGGATCTATTACTGGCGCAGTACTGATACATATAACTGGTCAAATACTGACACAAGCGTTGAAACAATGGTTGGCATCATACTGGTGTACTACTGGCTTAAGAATGGTATACATATCTGGTGAAATACTGGTACAGGCATTTCGCCAGCGATTGGCGTGTTTTTTGTAATTGTCACTAATTGTATTCAAAATTAGAATTCAAACAATTTTCTTTAAAGAAAAATAGTATTTTTATTGTGAATTTTCAAAACGTAACAGTTAGTCATGTTTCCAAGTGGAAATGTCGGTAGTGTGTTGCAGTTCACTATTGGCGCAGTACTGGCCCAGTAATGCCCACCTATACAGGCAGCCGGTGGTTTGCCCAGTATGGCAGAACGTTTGCTGCACGACCGGGGCGGTACTATGCAAGTAGTACAAAAATAGACTTAAAAAAAACACGTCTATGAATGTTGTCAGGATGTTTTGCAATTGGATGTATGTCTTAATCGTTGTAGAATAGTTTAAAATACCTCAAAGGCAAAACGTTACACGAAGGTTTAAAGAAAATTGTTCTTAAAAAAAGTGGTTAGCACTCCCGACTGCTAGGCGATAGATTTAGGTACATAGATGATGGTTCGAAACCCCCTAGCGTTAGAAATATTATTTGTAATTTAATGTGTAAAAGTGTAATATATATATTCATTCTAAGCAGTGATATTAACACGTATTGACAAAATACTCGCAGTCATTTATTATTTATTTTTTAAATACCTTTTTTGTTATATCTTTAGATTATAGAAACAGTGGGTGTTAAAATTAAGCAAAAAGTTTGAAAAATATATTTTTGTAATTATAAATAATATTCGGATGATGTGCAGTCGTATGATGATGAAAGGATGGTCTTTAAAACAATTAAATAAGTTTTATCATTTTTAAAATTAACTCCGGCATTTTTGTACGCCAGCGGTTCGACAGTACTGCGCTAGTACTGAAAGGCCAGTACCTCCAAGCATTACAAGCAAGTAATGGCATAGTACTGGACCAGTACAACCAGCCAGTACTGGAACTCCGACAGGCGGTACTAGGCCAGTACTGGGCCGGTGGTGTACTTCAACCTGGGATACCTTCGTTATCACTTGGAGCCTGATCAGTATCTGCCCAGTGCTAATCTGCAGTAGAGGCCCAGTGGTGAACTTCAGTGCTGGCCCAGTCCTACATGTCAATACCTCGCCGAGTTTGCAGTATTGGTTGAGTCAGTACTAGGCCAGTACTAACAGAGGGTACCGCACCAGTACCAAATGTAAGTACTGACCCAACACTGGCTAAATACTGCAAGATAGTACAGAACATTGTTATCATTAGAGGTTTTACCGGTATAAAGCCAGTAGTCCTATCAGTATTCTAACAGTACTGCGCCCGTACCGAACTCCGACCGGCGGTACTGGCGTGGTACTTTGCCGATGGTACATTTCCCCTTGGGATATTAACGAACCCCATAGGGAATTTCTGGGGGGGGGGGGACTTGTGACCTTGCTGTTTTTAAATGAAAATTTTGTAAACGGCTCTTCTCCTTTTCGTTGAAATCTTTATCAGAAAAGGCTTGATAAGAAACAAACTATACTCTAACTCTAACGAGTTAAGGGGGTGGCCTTGTGTATCAGGTCAAAAAAATTGATTTTTTATATAAATCACATCCAAAACATGTGTAGAAAACGTCAATAAAGGATTTTTCGAAGTCGAAAGCCGTTTAAAAGTTATAACCGTAAACGGGAGCAGGTATACAGAACGCACTGGAGCCTGCTCAGCAGGGCGGGGCAGCGCTGGTTTTTACATCGAATATCCTGCAGCCCAGCTGCTATCTGGCTCTTTTGTGTATTAGACTGTGTATTATTTGAAGAACAGGAAAGTGTGCTTTATGGTCCGGGTATAGCACCATTTTTTTATTACGAATTATATGCAATAACTTTCAAACGCGTTTTTCTTAAAACACGATTTTTTCAAACTGCTGCCATAATATCTCAAAAACTAGTTAACTGATTCTGCTCAAATTTGCACAGAATCTTAATACGTATATCTACAAGTTGAACTAAAATAATAAGGTTGCTTCACTATTTTTTTTACCAGCTAAATAGACCTTTAAAAAAATGTGAAAAATTAAATTTTGGTTCTAAAGAGTAAAAAAAAACATTATTTTTTGGAATTCTGACTTCATCAAAATGTAAGAAATTTAAATTAGATTAAAACCCAAATTAAAAATCCTATTTAACGTCCAATAATCAAATTGATGCAAACTCCTGTTAAGAACAAGAATCCAACGACCAAATTTGGACCACAACAAATAAACAAAAACAAAAACAAAAAATTTTCAGACAAAAATAAAAAAGAGGAAAGAAAAATGAGAAGGCAGCCAACCACATCCCCTTTCTTCTTATTTTCTTTCTTTCGTCTTTTTTATTTTTATTGTCATCCAATTACAATAAAATAATATTCAAAATGATAAAAAAAGATATTTCGGGTTTCACTTGCGTAAAAAACTATGAATTGTTTGCCGACGTTTCGTGAACATTGCAGTTCACATCTTCAGAACTGACCTGAAATTGAGGTATCATGTCATGATGTTCTTCGGGATATTTTCTACGATGCCTGTGATTGGTCAGAGCGCCCCACCTTGCGGACTGGTCAAACTTGATTGGCCAATCAAGTCTTTTTTAAACAATCCAGGAGAATGCAAAGCCAAATCGTGTTGGTATTAAATCCATTGTCACTATTGATGTTATTAGGGTGTTTTAAGATTTCGATTGCTTCTCTATGCTTTCTTGGAAATTTTTTGTGTTTTTGCAATGACTGTTGTTTCATCAAATAAAATGTTATGTCCTGTTTCGATATGATGTTCAGCTAATGCTGATTGCGTGAAATGTTTTAGCCTGACTTTACTTTCATGTTCCTTCATACGTTGGCTCACCGCTCTCCCGGGTTCTCCAATCTAGACTTTGCCACAAGAACAAGGGATTTTATATACTCCTGGATCACTGAAGGGTGCCTTTTTATCTTTAGGATTATTTAGTAGTTGTCCTATTTTCGCAGGTTGTTTAAAAACGGTTTGGATGTTGGACCATCATGGACCTTCTAACTGACGATACATACACAAAACTTAAAAAGGACCCCACAAAAACAATAGTCAGTAAAACAAAGACTCTTCTCAAAGACTCTAAACTTGACAGCCAAACAATATCTAACTTAATACCTACTAATCCCATCTCTCCAAAACTTTAAGGGCTCCTAAAAATTCACAAAGAAAAAATTCCACTCAGACCGATCGTCAGCGCAATAAGCTCACCAACTTACAACCAAGCACGTTTCCTCGCTCATGGTATCTCTTTTTACGAAAGTACCAATCTCGGATACAATTGATATTATTAAATCTTTCACAAACTTCCCTTCCGAGCTTGTACCTTTGATAGAACAATGTCTCAATAATACTTACTTCTCGTTCAATAACCAATTCTACGAACAAACCTCAGGGGCAGGAATGGGATCCCCAATCTCACCTGTAATAGCCAATGTATTTATGGAACATCTAGAAATTAAAATCTTCAACCAAACTAAACTTAACGCAGAAGCCTGGTTCCGTTACGTTGATGGCAAATTTGTCATCTGGCGACATGGACGAGATGAACTAAATAAGTTTTTCGATTTTATCAATCAATTACATCCTAATATCCAGTTCACCATGGAAATAGTACAAAACGGAAAATTGCCTTTCTTGGACGTATTAGTTTACAAAAAATCTGATAACACTTTAGGACATAAAGTTTACAGAAAACCCACGCATACAAACAGATACCTACATGCCTCCTCCCACCATCACAAATCTCAAAAACCATCGGTCATCAACTCCCCTGTATACAGAACTGTCTCCATAACAGACAAAGATAACTTAGAAGTGGAATTACAAAACGTTAAACAAATCCTAATACAGAACGATTACACAAACAAACAAATTGATAAAGCAATAAGAAAACACACTCAAAAAAGCAAGTCAACACAACCTACGAAAGAAAGAGAGAGAAAAATGACAACCACCCTACGCTACATTCAAAGTGTCACAGAACAAGTAGAAAGAATTCTCAACAAACACAACATCCAAACCATATTTATACCACCTGCGAAAATAGGACAACTACTAAATAACCCTAAAGATAAAAAGGCACCCTTCAGTGATCCAGGAGTATATAAAATCCCTTGTTCTTGTGGCAAGTCTATATTGGAGAAGCCGGGAGAGTGGTGAGCCAACGTATGAAGGAACATGAAAGTAAAGTCAGGCTAAAACATTTCACGCAATAAGCATTAGCTGAACATCATGTAGAAACAGGACATAACATTTTATTTGATGAAAAAACAGTCATTGCAAAAACACACAACAAATTTCCAAGAAAACATAGAGAAGCAATCGAAATCTTAAAAGACCCTAATAACATCAATAGGGACAATGGATATAATACCAATCTGATTTGGCTTTCCGTGCTCCCGAATTTTTTTAAAAAGACTTGATTGGCCAATCAAGTTCGACCAGTCCCCACGGTGGGGCGCTCTGGCCAATCACATGCATCGTAGAAAGTATGCCTAAGAACATCATGACCTGATACCTCAGTTTCAGGTCAGCCCTGAAGATGTGAACTGCAATGTTCACGAAACGTCGGCAAACAATTCGTAGTTTTTTACACGAGTGAAACCCGAAATATCTCTTTTTATCAAAATTAATCATCGTGAACGCATAAAATCTATTATCAATATTCAAAATGCATATTAAAAATAAATAAAATTGCATTACCAACGTTTCGGTACTCGTACAGTACCCTTATCAAGGCAAGAAAAATTTAAATGGTAGAAATTGACAGCACCCATGAATAGGTGCTCTCTCTTTGATACCTGAGAATCGAATGAGGGTCAGTAGGCCAATCTGTTGTAAACACAATATAAATATCTGTCACAATCACATCAGAAATAGAGAAAGTAAAAGAAAAACAGAATTCATGAAACAGCCTCGTCAAATATATTTAATCATATTAGCATAACTTTTGTTCAACTTATCTCAATCAGTTTTTAAATTAATAGATTATTTTTTTTAGTTTTTAATATAAAGCAGTTCCATGAATTATTTCTTTCTCTGGTTACTTTCACTATGTAAATTTGAACATTATCCCAGTCAAAAACTCATGGTCAACATCAAGAAATGCCTTCGTATGTCTGGCAAGAACACTCTTGTAACAGCGTCCCAAACGAACATCACTTTTGTGTTCTACTATTCTAGTGTTAAAAAGTCTGTCAGTCTGTCCCACATAATTCATCTTACAGATCCTGCAAGGATCTTATAAACAACACCACCCTTTTCAAAATTATCCAAAGGATCTTTGCAAAAATTTATCACGGAATCCATTTTAAATGGTATACGGAAAATAGTATGAATTAAACTTTTTTTTTAAATATGTTCAATAGTTTTAAAAATTTGACGAAAAAATGGAAGAACAAAGGTATTAAACGAACTATATTCCTTTAACTCTTTCTGATTATTTGCAAGCAAATTATTAGTCTCTTTGTTTTTGATTGGTTTAACTCTAATTGCAATATGTTTCTTAATTCACTTTTGTGCATAATGATTCAGAAAAAGGATATTCCTAACAATATTCAAATTTCTTGTGTGAATATGTATTTTTTCTATACCAATTGGTAATAATATTAACATCCCAACCCTTAATTACTTCTATGTCCAAAAAACTGATTCTATTATCCTGTTCTATTTTATGAGTACATTGAAGTTTTGGATGAAAACTGTTAAAAGTATCAATGACCATCTGCAACTTTTCTAGAGGAACACATATTAAGGCATCGTCGACCAACCCAAAATAAAAAGGCAAAACAAAATCTAATTTCCCAAAAACAAAAGACTCCCAATCTTCCATCACTATTTCTGCAAAAATCGGAGAACCTATGGGAGTACCAGATCTCTGCCTATAAAAAGATCCATTAAATTTAAAATAAGTTGACTCCATAATAAAAACTATCCCTTCAATAAAATCTTTTTGAGATAATCGAGTACGAGCTTTTATATTATCCCATCTACTTAAAATTGCCTGCTTAACTAATTCAAGAGGTATACTCGGAAACATTGCTGTAACATCCAAAGAAATCATTAAATGGTCATCCGGAACCATTTTTTGCATAATAATTTTTTGAAATTCCCAATAAGAACTGTGTCTTCAGTGTTAATATCAGTCCATTTTATATCCATTCCCAGAAGTCCTTTCTTTCTCCAACTATCAAGCATCTTAAAAATGTCTCTTTTTTAAATTTTTTAGCGGATCTTCATGCAATAATTCAAAATTATCATGACTAGAAAGCAAATTCTCCATATCCCTAATATAATCCGATTTTTTCATGCAAACAGTAATACTGCCTTTATCAGCATTCATGCAAAACATATCAGGGTTGTTTTTAAGAAACTCTTTCGTCATTTCTTTCTTTCCTCTTTTTTATTTTTGTCTGAAAATTTGTTGTTTTTGTGCAGTTGAGCACCTCTTTTTTATATGTGTTCCTGTTGAACGGTATGCCTCCT
>NC_046666.1:114645020-114648916 GCF_010883055.1 Belonocnema kinseyi | reverse complement strand
AGACCAAAAGACGAATGCATCAACTTGCCATAAAGATAGGCTGGGCAAGACAGTACGCGTCTCGCATTCAGTTTGTGATTGACTACATCACGTCTGGCAGGAATTTTACCGCCAAGGTTCGAAAGTTCGCGCGCGAACTCCGGACCCGTTATCACAGACTTAACAAGTCAAAGCTGCTGACCATCAGACAACATATTGTTGAGAGAAAACGGATACTATCGGACGCTAGGAGAAGTCTAGAGCGAAGGGAGAGGTGGGTCAGAGAAAATCAACAGTTTCTCTCTGACCCATCTCGACTCTTCCAAAACCCTCCAGTTACTGTCGAACACCCACCCAAACCAGAGGAGGTCGAAGTATTTTGGAGAGAAGTCTACGAAGTGCAGCATAGACTGGACCATAGACTTATCATCTGTCTTTTGGAAATCTTAAAGGTTCATTCGCAAATAGTTGGGTGCATGGAGAGATTGATGCCGCTTTGGGAAACCAGATTTACTATCTCATTTGGAAAAAATCGTGTGACAACTAACAAGGTTACCTTTCAGAGAGGTGTCTTTCAGGGCGACACCATGAGCCCACTCCTCTTTTGCTGTCAAGGGGGTCGCGGAATATTGAGTCTTCAATGTCTTCACAACAGGATCATTCTGGGTACAGCACATAGAGTTGCAAATGGAAGAGACCCTCTTCTTAAAATGGTCAGGAATCACGAAGAAGTGGGCGAAGGAGCGTTTCTGTACAAAGCAGCGGAGGAGGCTGCTGAAGCACTCGGACTTGACTTTAGTATTAGGGGTGAGCAAAATGCATCAAATCTTATCTCAAGTGCTCACTCCTGAAAGCCCGGATTTAGAAAGCACAAGAGAAAAACTTTCGTGAACAGCTCCTCGATAAGAGGATGCACGGTATCTTCCACAGAAATGTGAAGGATCAATCAATGTCTTTTGAGCTAACGTTTGCTTTCCTTAAATTGCCCGGATTGAAGTCTCGTACGGAGGATTTCATTTTTGCATGCCAGGACGGTGTCATTTCCACCTTAACATACCGTCACCACATTTCGAGCCAAGACATTCCCGATGATAGCTGCAGGGCGTGCCATACACACCCCGAGCATTTAGCTCACATACTATCTAGATGTCCAATTCACGCGTGAACGACCTACATTCAAATGCCAATGCGGCACTAATAGTGCTTTATTACCATCTCTGTCACTCTTACGGCATTAACCTTAATATCGCTCCTCTAAATGCTCCTAGGGAAATTGAGTCAATTGTCGAGAATGGGAAGTGCCGCATATACTGGAACTTTATATTCTCGACAATTGCTTCTGTTTCTCACTCGAGGCCTGACATGGTTCTCCTTGACTTCGAGAAGCGAACTATGTTTGTTATCGAATTTTCGGCACCAGCTGACAAAAACATCATAACCAAGGAGAATGAAAAGAAAGAGAGTCCGTGCAAAAAGGGGACATTTTTTCGAATTTTTTTTACGACACAGTTAAAATCTATTTATTAAAACCAATGGTATATTGAAGTATAACAGTCGAAGAGTATTTTGTGAAATTTTCATGTAAAAATATTTGAAAATACGACATTGGCAGCAATTAGTCGGAAGCGTCTCGGAAAAAAGTAGAATTGTGGTTCCCCGGATAACTCGGTACTGCATCATGTTAATTCAAAAAATCAAATTTATTTCGTTAGATAATTGATTTCCCCAGGTAACGCTGGAAGGGTTTTTTAAATTTTTAACTTTTTGGGAACACTTTTAAGTGAAACAAGCGTTTTTTGCGAAACAAATCGGGTGATTTTTTATTGCGAAATAATAAAATATTAATACTAAAAAATATCTGAGTCGTATTTTCCTGCGCTGAGTCCTGTATGAAACGCGGTTTCTAAAATCGCTGTATCCTTGTTAGTTTTGCTCCGATTCATCTCAAATTTTCACAAAATATTTTTGAAAGGTTCTTCATTCAGAAAATAAAATGTTAAAAATGCAAAAAAAATTTTTTTAACGTAACCCCCCCCCCCCCCTAATAAATCAGGATTAGAGATCAGATTTTCTAGAATCAAGTTAGGGTTTTCGGGTCAAACCGATCAGAACTCCAAGGGCAAGTCGCAGATGATTCGAGTTTAAAGTAATGTTTTTTTAAAATTTTATTTATAATTTACTTGAGGAACGGCGGGGCTGCCTATCTTAAGCGAGCAAGACGAATGTACAAATGAAAGAGCTGGCAAGCGGAACAGGTAGACTGTTTGTATTACTACGCCGAGTGAAAGGAGAGCAACAGTGTGAAATATACCATCGCTTCTTTTTTTGAGAACTTGTTTGTGCGAGAGCGGGATATCGTATTGGAAATATCGGACATTCGAGGCTGACCTGGTCGCAAAGCGGTAACATCTGGCGTTAAGCGGCTGTTTTAATGAACAAATTTCTGACCTCAAGGTTAGAATTTTTGACATTATTTGTTCATGGCCTCGATGGACTCCAGTTCCCGTCGATCAGCCTAATATCCTTTTTCCGCGGTGAGTGGACGGTTATCTTTGCCTATGAAGGTAAAATTAATTCGATTTGTTCCTTAATGAAATATGCATTTTTGTTAATTTAGTTTAAAATTAAAGTCATTGATTAGTGTTATCTCTTTATCAACTGGCAGGTCCTGGGTTAACTTTCACCACAATTGAAGTGGCAGTTTTTGTAATTCAAACCTTCACCAATCCCTGTTCTATTCCAAACTGTAATTAAAGGTTAAGCTCACACGTTAATATCAATATAATTGAGCGGCTTTAACACAAATTCATGTTATACATGTTATCTTTCCCAATTACATTTATCATTAAATGAAAAGTGTATTTGCTCGTTAACTACAAAACACGTAGTACTTAATTGAGCATGCAGAATTTTTTTTCACTCTAGAGGGCAAGACAACCCCCCCCCCCCCCCCCCTCATAAGTTTCCATTTCCCGGGAAATAAAATCTGCAATGTTTCTTTTTTCGAAATTCGAATATTAACACGTGCTACCAGGCACTTCAAAATCCCATTTAATTAAGATGAGGAATTTTTAGTTTTCGAAAAATTGAATTCATGTTCCAGAGTTTCATCGAAACGTGCCAAGTTTTTTATGGATTTACGAGCATTATCTACAAAATAAAACTATAATAATAACTTTCATTTCTAACCCACCTATATCCTCCTCACAGTGCCCCAAATATGACCCAGAAATTTAAAAAATACATTTTTACGTATTATTGCTACTGTTTAGAAATTTGGGTCGTCTTTTTCATACAAATAATTAATAATAGACAATTTGTATAGATATGCTGACTTTTTAAACAATTTTAAATTGTTTGAACAAATGTAATCTATTTATTCCCCAAGTTTTTTTTAAATGATCGTATTTTCGGATTGAAATAAAATATTTTGTCATTGTTCGGAGGCGTAAATTTTTCGAAAAACATTATATAATTATTGAAAAAATTAATTATTGTTTATTTTCAAAATTTTTAATAATTGAGCCAGAGATGTCCACTTTCTTCAAATTGGTATCCTATGCTACTTTTTGTTGAATAATTACATAATTTGGTACATATCTTCTAATGTTTAACAAATTTTTATTTGTTTAAACAATTTTTATTTACTCAAGCAGTTATTTTTCGATAACTAAAAAATGAAATGAAATAGAAGACATGCAATTAATTAGGGATTTTACAGTATTTTTGGAAAAGTAATTATTGAAACCAAATTATATTTGTTTAAAAAATTAAAAAATGGTAAATTTATTTTTTCTATATAGGTACCAATTTAAAAAAAGTGAACATCTCTAGCTTAATTTTTAAATAAAAACAAGAAAACTCTCCGTGACATCACGCGCAGAATGACTCGTCCCCCCATATGTCACGATTCGTCA
>NC_046666.1:114634106-114645010 GCF_010883055.1 Belonocnema kinseyi | reverse complement strand
TGACATCATAAGTGAACGCTCCCTTACTTGTACCCCTTCCACATATATATCTTGTTTTATTTAATACATTTTTCCAGAAATATAGAAAAAATTGACTAAACTAGGATTTCTTTTAACGAACTATCACATTGTAATTTTTTTTAAATTTTGGTTTTAGATCACTGACTATTTAAAAAGTATGTTCCATCAGATTATTCAGGTTCCTGAGCTTCAAGGTATAGAAAAATTGATTTTCATCTCTAAAATTGAAGAAATATCATTTTTACCGATTGAAAAATCTTGTGTAGATCAAGTGTATTTTAACAAAAATCTAAAGAAAAGGATGGAAATTATATTAAAGTGACTAAAATAGCATTTAGTTTGACGAACTTGACGAGTTTATTTTTTCAAACTTTTTTTGTAGTTAAATATCAATATACGAATTCATCCCGATTCCTGAAATCTTTAAAATGATACCCTCACCAGATATTTATCTTGTGTATTTGAACAAATTAAAAAAACAACAACAACAAAAACGATATACATTCGAGTCGCGGTACTGCAAACATTTAGCGCAGGTCCGCCCTCAATAGTGAGAACACATGAGGGGACCCCACTTCTGCGACTAGTTACTATCTTCAAATCTGTGTAGATGATACGTGTGTGTATCTGTGTGCGCAAAGGTCAACTTTTTACCTTTTGAAAGTGTGTAATGACGATTTGAACCGTTATTATTAAAATTATTAAAATGAATAGAGCGAAAAAACGTGGAAAAACATCACAAACATAAAATCTTCCACCGTAAGTATCGAATGTATTTGATTAAATTAAAATTAAAATTAAAGTGAATTGTACATTTGAAGATATCATCAAATTTAGAAATGAGTAGTAGGGGATAAGGGCTTATAGCGTCGTTCTCATTATCGGGGGAAAAGCGTACTCAATAGCGGTAGTTCACAGTACTGAATTTCGCAGTACCGCGACTCGAGTGTAATATTAATATTTGTTTAAATACTCATATAATAAATATCTAGACAAAATAGTATTTGAAAGACATCAGAGAGGGGGAGAAACATTAGATTTTTAAAGCTTAAAAATGAAAAAACCTTTTTCCTCAAAAACGCGTAGTACGATGTTTTTCTTGTTTGTCTCAAAATAATCGGGAAACATTCCCGAACCACGTAAACACTGAGAAAACTATATCGCATGAATGGCAATATATATCGTAATTCCTGCACTATATATCGTAATTATCTCATTATAATAGCGAAAAATCGTTATATCGTACAATTCAAGTTTTTAAATTATATACTGCATAATTGTGCAATCTATAACGTCACGAGGGTTCTTGAAGTCAGTCCTTTGGCGTTGAAGAATTACCTCCAACACTCTGATTCAAAGCTATTTATTTAATACAACTAAAAATGGCCGTATAACCCGTATCACCGGTTGCCTGTCGTGCCCCTTCACTACCCTGGCATCCATTTGCGGTTCACCATTGAAACTATAAAGTTTAATATAACAGTAATATTGGGTCGATGGAATGACAGTGTTGATCTACTAGTCGTGATATTGTACTTAAGTTTTTTTTATAAAAAACTAGCTCTGTGCTACTCCACTTACATGTGTAATTAAATTATTAAACTAAGATAAGCATTATTGGAGCTTTATTGCACGTTTTTTTCGTTCATTTTTTATTATAAAAGTGAGGTTAAGAAAGATTGTTGACAAAGAAATATTATTGTTTGTTAATCAAAAAATAAAAGAATTAGGATACTTCATTCTGGAAATAAAATGCATTTTAGAGTTTAAATAAATAAAATTATGGGCACCCTGCACATAGAAATCGCTGAGTATATTCTAAAGATTCTCTAGGGTCAGAGAAGCTCGGAGAAATTCTCCGCAGGCACTCAGGTAGATTTATTTAAAGGTCCAAGTAGTTCTTTTAAATGTTTTAAAGGCTTTAAAATGTTCTTTCTGAAATTGAAATAGAAATACGATCATAAATAACAAGCAGAGCGGCTGAAATTGAAATAAGAATTCGATCATAAATAACAAGCAGAGAGGCAATATCAATAGAGTAGCCGACACTCAAGGGTCCTTTGTTAAGCATTCGGATTAAAATTTAGCAGTAGATTTTTTAAATTTCATAGTTAACAGCCTAAAACATGATAATTCGGAATCTACGGGTTTCGGTGATTTCAGATATCTAACTTCTTTTTAAATGCTGAAAACAAAATCTACGCGTCCTATCGAAAAGTGATTCATTCTAAATTTGTAGGTCTTTCCAGGACGCGCAATATTAGCTCATTCATTTTTTTCGTATCTTGCATAGTTTGACCAAAAAATGAAATTTTTTATTTTTCATTATTTGTGTTACGATCAAATCTGGAATTTGCAACTTTTCGACCAAATTAAAAAAGTTCTTATCATAATTTTGTAGTGATTTTAAAAATCAACGTTTTTCTTCTCTTGACTTCTTTTTCACATCATGCGTTGTGTGGCTTAAAATGTTCATTTTAGTTTGCTTTTTGTGGATTTTGAAAATGCTCTAACTCTGATAGTGTTTTAACCGTAATAAGGTACTAATTCTATTTTCGTAATTTTGTGCTCACAGCTGCGCAAGTAGATAGGTAGGGAGGCTTCTGGGTACAGATTTTCCGTCCGAATAACAAGCTTGCGGCTAGAGCGCAGAAGAATGTAAGATTGGTTTCGCTCCTTGTGCTGAATAACGAATCACAGTTTTTAAGTATCCGATCGATACTATCGATATTGGATATCAATACTTAAAATTCATGGAAATGGATCTTTTCAGCCCCAAAAAAGTGGAATAGGAGATTATTTCATATACAATATAGCAATATTAGACTATTCAATACCTGCTATTCCCGGAATTGAAGTTTTTCACCCCAAAATAATATAATTTTGATGTATTGAATATTTATCGCAATGGTGCGTCATTGAAAATTTTCAAGATCTGCAACCACCCTCGTGCTATTATTCCTTTGATATTTTCCGACAGGGCGTCATATTTCATATGATGTTAAACAATTTCTGTGGTAAACAAAATTCCATTCTGATGACGTCATCGTCGATTCCTGGAATCCTTACCTATGTGAACTAAATTAATTAAACGTTCTCCTTTGATATTGGCCAAAAGGGTCGTCATATTTTATATAATGTTAAACAATTCTTGGCAAACAAAATTCCATTCTGATGACGTCATCGCTGATTCCTGGAATCTCTATCTATGAGAAGTAAATTAATTAAACGTTCTCCTTTGATATTTGCCGACAGGGGCGTCATATTTCATATAATGCTAAACAATTCTCGATAAACAAAATTCCATTCTGATGACGTCATCATGATTCCTGGATCTATATCAAAGTACAATATTTTTGGTTATTCCATAAGTTAATAACCAGACTCACATAATCTCAAATAACTTTAAATCTGTGTAGTGTTTCTATAAGTGTCATCAATTAATAACAAGACTTACATAACCTCAAATATCTTGAAATCTACGCAGTGTGTCTACAAGTGTAATCAGTTCATAACAAGACTCACATAACCTGAAATAACTGGAAATCTACACAGTGTTTCTATAAGTATTCGCTGATACCATCTAAAACTAGAAATGGATTTCGAGAAATGTAAAAAAGTTCTACAAATTATGAAGATGGGATATCAACTTATACTCGAAAAGCAACCCCTAGCAGCTGATGAAATTAGATTGTGGACGAGGGCAGGAACTAAAAACATCCAGATATTAAACAAAATATTAAGGGAAAACATTCTGCTATCCGTGGGCCAAAAACATGCGATTATGACGTTAATTGGTGTTCCGAAGACTGCAAGCAGAAAATTCAGAAAGTTGCTCAAGACAGGAACTGGTATGAATGAAGCTTTGAAGAAACTGAGTGAGAGGGTGGGTTGGGATGATGTAGCAAGTGCGTTTCGAACACGGATAAGAACGGGACTTATAACAAATTTAATACATAAAGATTTAAATACATTTATGGATGATTGTAAACGCATGTGTATTCCGCGAATTAAGAATGCAATTAATAGCATAGGTGATATCAAGGCTTGCGTTGAATTTACAGGTAGTTTTAAGGCATTAGTGGGAGGGGAGGAAAAAATAGAGGCAAAACGTGTTTGCACTGAAAATAATCCTATTCTAACTTCTACGAATAATTGTGGATGGTTTGAGGATAAAATTCGTCAACAAGTTGAAGTTAAAATTGATGATTTAAAAACATCAGATTCAGGATGGAGATTAATAGAAATTATCAGCTTAACGGTTAACATAAATAGATACGCCCCTTTTAAAGTTGGAGCTTCAACTTTCATTGAATTACCTGATTTTATACAGAGAAAAAAAGCTGTGGTTAACAATAAAAATAAATACTCGTATTGTTTTCTCTGGTCAGTAATGGCAGCTCTTCACCCTGCTAAAGCTAATTCCAGTCTAACGAGTTCTTATCCTAAGCTTAATGGTTCACAACTCAAATATAATGACATCAAGTTTCCAATTAATCTTGAGGATATTACAAAATTTGAGAAAATGAACGGTTTAAGTATAAATGTATACAGATTAGAGTCCAATAAATATAGTAAGAAAGAGTAAATTGTTCCAGTTTTTATAAGCCTGGGAAAATCTAAAAAACCTACTATTCACCTTCTTATGATTAAAAATACTAAAATTGATTCAGATGCAGATTTGAAAAATCTCTTTAAAAACATAGAATTGATTGTGATAATCTGAATAATAATTGCACACTAATACTCCCCACAGAAGAGGATAACATTTTGAAATTTGAAAATTGTAAATACAAAGAGAGGTTTCAATTTGCAGTATATGCTGACATAGAGTGTTTGTTAGAGCCAGTTGTCAATATGCGTGGAAATGTTTATCAGAAACATATACCTACAAGTGTTGCTTACTACACAAAATTCAGTTTTGACGATTCACAATTTGAACCTCAAGTTTATCGTGAAAAGGACTGCATCACGTGGTTTGTCCTTGAGTTGAAAAAGTTAGCTGAGAAAGTAGATTCTTATTTTAAAAATCCAGTTCCAATGGAACTCTTAACATGAAAGCAAGAGTTTGATTTTAAAAATGCAAAAGTTCGTCATATTTGCGAACAATATTTTAACCAAGATGATGTTAAGCATTGGCATCATGACCATTTTACAGGTAAATACCGTGGCCCTTCTCATGACAGGTGTGACGTAAATTACCAAGACCCACATGTAATTCCCATAGTATTTTATCATTTATCTGGCTACGACTCTCACTTTTTCGTCAAAGAATTGGCGACAAGCTTTGAAGGTGATATCTCATTATTACATATCATCAAGGGAAAAATATATATCCTTTACAAAAAGGGTGCAAATGACAAAGTTAAACTCAGATTCATAGACTGTTCTCGATTTATGCCAAGTAGCCTCTTCAAATTAGTTTCATATCTGAGCAATGATGAAAAATTGTTTAAAAGAAAATATTAAAAAAATGATGATGAATTTGAATTATTAACAAGAGAAGGTGTATTTCCATATGATTATGCTGATAATTGGCAGAAATTAGACGAAGATTGTCTGCAAGCAAAAGAGGAATTTTATTCTAAATTAAATGATGAGGGTATTTCAGATGAAGATTATAATCATGCGTGCAAGGTGTGGGAAAAATTTAGCTTAAAAACGTTAGGTAAATATTCGAACTAATACTTGAAAAATGATGTTTTTCTCTTGGCGGACATTTTTGAAAGTATTAGATGTCGTTACATTGAAACTTATAATTTGGATCCATTACACTACTATAGAGCATCAGGGCCTTCTTTCAATGCTATGTTAAAGTATACTAGAATTGAACTTGATCTATTAACAGATGTAGAAATGTTATTACTTGTTGAAGGAGCAATAAGAGGTGGTGTATCTCAGTGCTCCAATAGGTATGCGAAAGCAAATAACAGATTCATGGGATCGAATTTTGATGAAAATGTACCCGAGTCTTATATCACTTATTTCGATATAAACAATCAATACGTAAAGCTATGAGCCAATTTTTACCCTATAGCAATTTTAAATGGTTCACTGATTTTGAAAACGAACCAAATTTTTTCAACATTCCCGATAATTCAGAAAAAGGTTATATTCTTGAAGTAGATTTGGAATATCCTGAAGAACTCCATGATTTGCATAAAGACCTACTATTATATCCAGTGGATTTTGTACCTGCTCGTATAACATCTAAAATTCCAAAACTAATTACCAATTTTAAATCAAAAACGAATTACGTTCTCCATTATCGAAACTTAAAACATTATTTAAAATTGGAAATGAAGGTTGTTAAAATTCATCGAGTTTTAGAATTCAAGCATTTTTGCTTACTGATTTGAGATAGAAGGCAAAAAATGAATTTGAAAAAAATTTCTTCAAACTCATGAACAACTCTGTCTTCGGAAAGACCATGGAAAACGTAAGGAAGCACAAAGATGTCAGATTAGTGACAATGTGGGAGGGAAGATGGGGTGCAAAAACTTTGATTGCCAAACCAAACTTTCATAGCTGCACTGTATTTGGTGAGGACATGGTGATCATTGAAATGAGTAAAACCAAAATTAAATTCAATAAGCCCATCTATATAGGCTTCACAGTTCTAGACATATCAAAGATAATGATTTACCACTTTCATTATAATTACATGAAGTACACATTCGGGGAAAAGACAAAATTACTCTATACCGACACAGACAGCTTGATTTACCACACTACAGAACCAAACATTTATGAGTTTATTAAAAAAGATTCCGATAAATTTGACACCTCAGACTATCCACCAAATAAGTGTAACAAAGTTACATACACTCCGCTATCGTGCAGCCCTGCGGGCCCATGATTAGGAGTGGGGAACGACACCCCCAGTCCTTATAAGCCTGAACTTGCTTCGAAGGCAACCTGTCTTCAGTCTTGAGTCTTATGCTCCCTCCGAGCGAACCTGGTCGGTACCCGTTACACCCAAGAACTGAATCCCAACCCCTCTGGACGACGCCATCCACTATTTACGAGCTCACCGGATACCCCAAAAAACCACCCTCATCTTAGCGGAAGCTTGACGCCATCCAGCCGTTATCAACCTGTTCTCGGGGAAACCGACGAGACTTTCCAGCGCTTGTGGGACAACAGTTCCCCATTAACTCTGTAATTTGGTTTAATGAACCCCATCCTAATTTGATATTGTTTTATCCTATTATTGACTTCACCCGCTTTTCGACGTTCCACCTCCTCACCCTTCCTTAATTTGCGAGATCCCTCACATAATGTATACGAAGTTGAATTACTAAACAAAAAAGTCTTGGGACTCATGAAGGACGAATGTAACGGGAAAATTGTAACTGAATTTGTGGGGTTAGTTCAAAATTGTATTCTTATAAAGTTTTGGGTGAAGAAGGGGAGAAAAAGAAAGCCAAAGGGATTAAAGGGTCTACTTTGAGGACAATCACGTTTGAGGGCTATAGGCAAACTTTGCTACATTATCAAACTCTTACTCGACCTCAACGGTTAATTCAAATCAGTAAACGTGAAGTTCACTCAATTAAGCAAAACAATGCTGCTTCCTCATACAACCGACACACTTCCATGGGGCTACAAATTTCAATCATAGGAGGCAATGAATGTTGATAAAAATTAATATTCATTTTCAAAAAAAAAAAAAGAATTCAATTCTCAAAGGAGATTTGAGATTATGTACAGTGATTCTAAAAAAAATTTATATATGTGTAGAAACAAGCGAGGTGATTAATGTGACGAGTGATGTGGATATATGCGTCGGTGAGTGAGAGAAAGAGACCTAGCACTAGTGTATAACTAGTGTATACTAGTGTAAAATGGTTTGTAAAATTCAAGTTATTGTGAATAAAAGAAAATCAATTTAATCTAATTTGTTCTTTTTTATTTAATACAACCTGAAAATGACATTTTTTAAAGCAAATTTACTTCTAATTAAAAAATTAGATGCTAATTATTTTCCTAAATTGATGTAGCTATTGGATGCAACCTGATCCAGCAGATCGAATGTACCAATGTCAACGATGTTCACGAACCAATCATTCGCTTATCTACTATTCGCACTTATAATTATTATAGAGACAAGGAACTCGGTTACAGTAGTTTTTATATCAAATTTTTCACCACACTACTTATTGGTTTATACTCAAGTATACGATCATGCAAAATTAAGCAATATTCCGTTGTTTGAGCGGGAAAATTTTCACTAGTTTGAAATTCCAATCGAACTTGAAAGTTCGTATATATTTCACAAAGAAGAGCATACCTATTTCGATTAATATCAAGATTCAAATTACTATAAGGATAGCACTGATCATTTAAAAGTAGTTTTACATTAGTCAAATTGGAATGATCAAAGTTGCTAAAGCTTCTAGAAGTATTATTTTTTCTGTTTGTTTGAAATCCAAGTACAGCAAATCTTGGTTATTCCAAATGTATTGATGTTTTTACAGTCCAAACATGGTTTGAAGTAGTTGGGAGTAGAGGATATTCATACAGTTCCCAAGTTCGAAAACTTATTGTAATGGTGGATCTTTTTCAATATATTTTCGCAACTAAAATTTGCGTGAATCTGACAATTTAACGCTAGGCAATAAACACTCTATTTTATTCATTTCAATTTCAACCAAATATCATGCTAAGAGGTATTGCTACATAAAAGTAACCAGTGGCGATGGTTAGTAATTGATTATTATCATTTATTTCAAGCCAGCCAGTATTCTGTATGTAACGTGATTGTCCGAGATTTAGAGATACATCATTTTTCCTGGGACTAGTGAGACCAACATTTTTATTTCTATCAATTTCTATTGCATTTATTTCATATCTTGCTTCTTCAAACAGATGACAGACGGCATTAGAAAATAAAATTGTGTTTCTTACTGGTGCTCCATCAGCTCTTACGATTCTACCGTGTTGTGTAGTGAACTTTCGCTCGGCAGGAGACAATGATCTTGATTCTGAACTGCAATTCTAATCTCATCACTATTATTGAAGCTTGATGAAGCATATGACTAGTGTGCATGGACTTCACAATGAGCGATAGATTCGTTGAAAATAATGGGAATTTCAATATTAAAAATTTCCCCCTCCATGACAAACAGTTAAACGTCGATATACAAAAATACAGACACAAGCACAAAAAATCTTGAATCTTTTTATTCTCTTCTTTTTGCGAGTGGTGTGACCTCGAAACCCAGCCTTTTCAGCAGCAGTACGTTCTGATGTGTTATCCCTTTGACAGTCTGTTGTCGACTGATGTTCTGGCTCCATAGTACTAAAGTATTATAGCTGAATCCAACCTTTTTATTGAAAAGAATACCCATTATCTTAAAGACTTGATTTGCAGTCTGAGTGTTATAACTTCTCCACAAAAATTAACCGAATGTCCGTCTTGATCAACTATACGGAGCTGTATATTATCCCTTGTCTTGAAGGCGATCGGCAAGTAAATGATGTGCGATGGGACTTCCACTATCTTATATCCTGGCGGTACAATGGGAAAAAATTAATGAATAGCGTGCACTTTTTGACCATTGATATAGGCTCCTGTAGTTATGTTACATTCACCTCTGAGAGCATTTATTTTAATGATGGATACTGGTTGGTCAGATTCATGATGTTTATTAGGTTCCAATACTCTTGGTGTAAATCCTAATAAACTTGCAATTGAGTCTTATTTTTCAAAACTTAGATCTCGAATGCAATATGTTTCACTTCGCAATGTATTATTATTAGGTTTAATATGAATTTTAATACCCTTTTTTACTAAAACATTCTGTAGATAGCGCTGTATATCACTTATTTTATAACTTCCTGTAGGTATTTCAATTATTTTTTTACCCGCGTAGAATTTATTTTGACTAATGTCCACATTGGGAATTGAGTTAAAGGTTAGAAATTCCACAAGTCCAAGAGCGTAATTATTGTACGGAGACAACTCAATTGGAAGAAAATACTTATTTTCTAGGATCGAAGAAGTGCCGGATAATGTTAACGTCAATGAATCATCCATGATGACGGCTAGTCTTTGACTGGCTTGAAATCATTAGCCTCTACATTTATATAGATTATACATACTTTGGATTTTAATTGATTGCATAAAAATTTAAGGCAGAAATGTCCACATACATATGTCTCATAATTTTGATACCTTGGCCTAAGGTGGCCAAAGCTATCAAAATAAATTATTTTACTGTTAAACTTTTTATACGCAACTCAATGAGTGCCTAGATTATTTTTACCATCAAGGTCAACAATACCTCCACCAACTAGCACACCAGTAGCACTTAGACCGGCAAAGATGAGTATAAGAAAGGTTCGAAAGCCACCCAATTTCTTTGGAACTGGTAAAATTCGAGGTTTCTTTACATTTCTTTTTCCACCAGTCTTTTTTACAGCTGCACGTGCACCTCTGAGAGCAGATTTGATAACAGTTTGTGCATCATTACCTGGTATCATTGCTTTTTCAGCTGCTGTAACTATTTTTTTGAGTGTGGTGGTAGACCTTTTATTTTTGAGACACATACCAAATTTTGATTTAATTTCTATTGCAGTAGTTATTCTCCAAGCAGCGGCCTTTTCACCCAAGCCTGCGTCCTGAGCAAAGACACGTTTCCAAACTTTTTCAGCTAGTACACTAGTACACTTTGCCACGTCTTGCCTCTTTCGAGGATCGCTTACAACTGACTGTAGGTCTGTCACCGTGAACGATCATATCTGTTCGAGAGATACTTTCAGAGTAAAGACTGAAGCTACATAAACCTACATTTATAGTTTTTCACTCAGTCACAGTCAAGATGCAGTTTGAAGCACAACCTATAAAGCTACATATTGATAATTTCGATTTGCTTGTA
>NC_046666.1:114631215-114634006 GCF_010883055.1 Belonocnema kinseyi | reverse complement strand
ATTTTTTTCAATGAGTAGGCACAAGGACGTTGACTGTTTCTATTTGAGTCAGGCATATGCTCGTATTCCGAAACATCTTATACGTGATAATGTTAATTTGCTTGTATTGTTTAAACAAGAAGAGATGACTCTGAAGCATATATATGATGATCATGTGAATAGTGACATGCCTTATTCACAATTTAAAAAGGTGTGTTTAGCTTGCTGGTATGATGATAAGAATGGATGTATTGTAATTCATAAGGATAGAAATCTGAATGAAGGTAGATATAGAAAACGTTTTGACTGTTTTGTTAATCTGGAAAAGCAATAAGTATGTTTGCAATGATTACATAGAAACAGTTACACTTTGAACACTACGGTATTAACATGTCTACATGTGAAGAGGGCTTTCATAAGCAAAAACATATTTTGCATGAAATTGCTAAAGCTAGTGAAGCGATTCGACGAAAGCATAGATTACTAAAGTTGGGTAAAGAAACAGTTAATCAGACATTAAATGATACCTTTAAGTTCATCATTACACCACTTGAGAAAATAGTTAATGGTTTTAAAACTGTTAAAAGAGTTGATCCAATCGGAAACGAAGCGAAGAATAAAATGAAAAATGAAATCAAGAGTGAATCTGAAGAATTTCAGCAAGAGTTTCAAAATGATGGTGAAGAGCAAAATTATCAAGATGATGATGAAACTTTATTCTTGTTAGCATACGATTCTGAGGCTTCAGAGGATTTAGAAACACCAGTTCCCTTTCCATCAAATGATATAGCAATTGATTATCTTCAAAAGTTGGAGGAGAGAAGGAGAGATATAGATAATGTTTATAGTGTACGAAAATTATCGAAAGACAGACTAATGATTGGAGATTCTTCGATAAGTTTGAATAGAATTCTTATTGATATAGGAACTTTAAGCTATCCAAAGACTGTGGGTTTGCTTGCACTTTTGTTTAAAATGATACCAAATAGTACTATTATAAATAATGAAGACCTTGAAAATTGTAAAAATATTGCAATTTCAACAAATTTGCATCGAAAACATTATAGAAATGATGGGGATTTTGGTGATAATAAATCTTTCAAATATACCAATTTTATGAAAAAACTAATTCCCTTTCACCTTTGAAAACTAACAATAAACAAATTGAAAAGCGCTCTTCAATGGGCAAAGGTTTAATTCCAACATATATGGTTGGTACAGAGGCTAATAAATTAGACTACATTTATTGGGATGATCCAAACGAATTAGTTGATAGATTGCATTACTGTTAGCATCCAAAGTAGCGGGAAATCCAAGTCACACAAATGAAATTATGTCAATTATTGAAGATATACGAGAGGCTGGAATTATTTTTTAATCAATTTTCTTCCTCCAAATTTTCCTCCATCAAATTTCTGTAGCCTTTTCGTAGTATTTCACCATATGATGCAATAATTAACATGCGGATGAAAAAATAATACGTATTTAAACGTTTACTCAATTTAGTTCACATAAATGAGGATTCCAGGAATCGACGATGACATCATCAGAATGGAATTTTAGTTACACCAGAAATTGTTTAGCATTATATGAAATATGACGCCCCTGTCGGCAAATATCAAAGGAGAACGTTTAAATAATTATGTTCACATAGATAAGGATTCCAGGAATCGACGATGGCGTCATCAGAATGGAATTTTGTTTACCCTAGAAATTGTTTAACATTATATGAAATATGACGCCCTGTCGGCAAATATCAAAGGAGAACGTTTAATCAATTTAGTTCACATAGATAAGGATTCCAGGAATCGATGACGACGTAATCAGAATGGAATTTTGTTTACCGAGAATTGTTATAATAGCACGAAAGTGGTTGCAGATCTTGGAAATTTTCAATAACGCACCATTGCGATAAACATTTAATAAATCAAAATTATATTATTTTGGGGTGAAAAACTTCAATTCCGGGAATAGCAGGTATTAAATAGTCTAATATTGCTATATTGTATATCATACAATCTCCTATTCCACATTTTTGGGGCTGAAAAGATCCATTTCCATGATTTTTAAGTATTGATTTCCACTATCGACAGTGTCGATCGGATACTTAAAACCTGTGTTTCGTTAGTCAGCACAAGGAGCGAAACCAATCTTACATCCTTCTGCGCTCTAGCCGCAAGCTTGCTATTCGGACGGAAAATCTGTACCCAGAAGCCTTCCTGCCTATCTACTTACGCAGTGATTCATACCGAGTATTCTTACAACAGAAATAGAACATAAAAGGAGGAAAATTTCCACAACTGATTAGGTTCGACCAGCTATACAGACTAAAGGCAAAGATATATACGGTTCTTACTTAATTCCAGCAGAATGCCTTCTAGGTTTTCCCTGCAAGTAATTGGCGGGTTTAAACTTAAAAGGCCTTGCATAAATATGGGTCATATATCTCTCAAACTTAAGAATATGTTGTAGAACCGTTTGCAGTTTAATATATAGGAATTTGTAATCGTGTATGTTACATTAAAATATTTAGTAGTTATATTACTGTTTTCTTCTATTTTATTTGAATAACTGTACACTTTAAAGTAGTATTTTGTGTGTATATATTAGTTATATTTTCTAAAATATGTGATTCTAATTTCAAGCCAAAAGAGCTATCAATCATTTAAATCGTACAATTGAAAATAATGTTGTGAAAAGCTCTGAATAAAAAGTTTGTAACTTTTTTGAAATGTTCAAGCTTTTTTATCAAATTAATCTTTTGCCTGACAAAAAACGCCACTGATAATAAAGAATAAAGTTCTTGAAAGTA
>NC_046666.1:114624693-114631115 GCF_010883055.1 Belonocnema kinseyi | reverse complement strand
TTAAAAATTTGTCATAAGGACATCCGCAGGATTTCGCCGGGAGTGGGTGCTAATCTAGAAAATTGCACCCGCTCCCAGCGATATCGCGGTAAACTTTCAGCCACAACCACGTCTCACGAACGTGAGATAGGTGGTTACAGTCTGTAACGGAATCAATACGACGATCCAGCAAAAGCCTCGCGCACCCTAAGAACACGGAGCGACCCAAGGACTACCGCATTCTGCATTTTTCTTGCAAGTGTTTTAGCATATTGTTGACACGCAGGAATGCTTTATAGGCCATTAACAAGTGAAAGCTTGGCACCTCCAAGTGCGCCAATGATAAGGCCGATTAGTTTAAGAGAATATTCCGGGTACAATCGTTGCAACTCCCTTATAAGGTCTCGACACCTCTCTTTCTTTTCATTCTCCTTGGCTATGATGTTTTCGTCAGCTGGTGCCGAAAATTCGATAACGAACATGGTTTGCTTCTCTAAGTCAAGAAGAACCATGTCAGTCATCGAGTGAGTAACAGAAACAATTGTCGAGAATATAAAGTTCCAGTATATGCGGCACTTCCCATTCTGGACAATTGACTCAATTTCCCTAGGAGCATTTAGAGGAACGATATTAAGTTCAATGCCGTAAAAGTGACAGAGATGGTAATAAAGCACTCTTAGTGCCGCATTGCGCCTTTGAATGCAGGTCGTTCCCGCGTGAGTTGGACAACTAGATAGTATGTGAGCTAAATGCTCGGGGTGTGCATAGCACGCCCTGCAGCTATCATCAGGAATTTTTTGGCTCAAAATGTGGCGACGGTATGTTAAGGTGGAAATGACACCGTCTCGGCATGCAAAAATGAAACCCTCCGTACCAGACTTCAATTCGAGCGATTTAAGGAAAACAAACCTTAGCTCACAAGACATTGACTGATCCTTCACACTTCTGTGGAAGATACCGTGCATCCTCTTATGGAGGAGCTGTTCACAAAATTTTTTCTTTTGTGCTTTCTTAATCCGAGCTTTCAGGACTAAGTACTCGAGATAGGTAAGATTTAATGTATTTTGCTTAACCCTAATACTGAAGTTAAGTCCGAGTGCTTCAGCAGTCTCCTCCGCTGCTTTGTACAGAAACGCTCCTTTGCCCACTTCTTCGTGATTCCTGACCATTTTAAGAAGAGGGTCTCTTCCATTTGCAACTCTATGTGCTGTACCCAGAATAATCCTGTTGTGAAGACATTCAAGACTCAATATTCCGCGACCACCTTGACGGCGTGAGATGTACAGTCGCGGAACGGAAGACTTAAGATGCATGCTTTTGTTCATGTGAATAACCTTTCTTGTCCCGATATCAAGGGATCTGAGCTCGTTCTTCGTCCATGCAACTACTCCAAATGAAGAGAGTAGTACCGGGACGGTAAGCATGTTCGTTGCAGATACTTTGATCCTCGCCGACAGTTCGGAAGACCAAATCTGTCGGATGACACGTTTGTATCTCGCTTTAAATAAACCTTGGCGCATTTGTCTAATCCAAATTCCATTCCGATTTCCTTAGTATATCGTTCGACAATCCCTAGAGCTAGATGTGGTTCCTCTTTGTTTTTAGCATAGATGTTAAGATCGTCCATGTAAAATACATGGGTGACCTTGTACTTTCGATCTGCAGGATTTCCTCACAAGTACCCGTGGGAATGGCGAAGTGCTAGAGATAGTGGCAATAATGTAAGGCAAAAGAGAAGTGGGCTCATGGTGTCGCCCTGAAAGACACCTCTCTGAAAGGTGACCTTGTTAGTTGTCACACGATTTTTTCCAGATGAGATAGTAAATCTGGTTTTCCAAAGCAGCATCAATCTCTCTATGCCCCTAACTATTTGCAGATGAACCTTTAAGATTTCCAAAAGACTTATGATAAGTCGATTGGAGGTCGAATCGAAATCTTTCCGATAATCAATCCAGGCCATCGATAGGTCACATTGATAGAATGCTGCATCTTTGCAGACACATCTATCGATGAGCAGGTTCTCCCGACATCCCACTACGCCTTTCTTGAAGCCTCCTTGTTCATACATTTCTTGCCACACAGGTTCAATTGCCCAAACAATCCTATCATTTAGGATAGCTGTGAATATCTTATAAAGTGTGTCCAGACAAGTGACTGGCCTGTAATTCTTCAGGTCAGCTAAGTTGCCTATTTTCGGCAGGGGTATTGTGCGCCCTTCCACCAACCACTCCGGAATCGTCTCTTCCGACTTTAAATATAAGGTGAAAATACGGGCCAAATGCTGATGGGTTGAAGAAAACATCTTCCACCAGAAGGTTTTGATACAATCTGGTTCCGGTGCGGAATAGTTCTTCATCTCTCTTAATACTTTTTTTTCCTCCTCGGTAGTGATGGGTGGGCATTCTTTTCGACCTCCTCTGGTTTGGGTGGGTGTTCGACAGTAACTGGAGGGTCTTGGAAGAGTCGAGATGGGCCAGAGAAAAACTGTTGATTTTTTCTGACCCACTTCTCCCCCCGCTCTAGACTTCTCTTAGCGTCAGATAGTATCCGTATTCTCTCAACAATATGCTGCCTGATGGTCAGCAGCTTTGACTTGTTAAGTGTGTGATAACGAGTCCGAAGTTCGCGCGCGAACTTCCGAACCTTGGCGGTAAAATTCCTGCCAGATATGATGTAGTAAATCACACACTGAATGCGGGACGCGTACTGTCTTGCCCAGCGTATCTTTATGGCAAGTTGAGGCATTCGTCTTTTGGTCTTATGATCAACCGTTGGTTTTGTTTTACGGTTCGCATCGGCCAAAACTCTCTTTGCATTATACACACAATAATTGACAGCCCAGAGGTCGGATTCTCCGGAAAAATGTCTGTTAAATGTCTTTCCGCGGTTGGTCTTAGTGCCGCCTCTCCTTCTCTGTTGCCGGCTTGTTCTAGCTGTGGTAGAGTAGGCGTTCTGCTTCCATAGCCCCTTTTTCGGATTAGTTCAGCATGGTTTCGTAGACGTTGCTGCGAAAAGTGCGATAGCTCCGGGTGTTTCTTGCACCACAGAGCATGCAGCCGTGCCATGTAACCCCGTTCAGGGGCCACACTTGCATCGTAGCACTCTAGCAAGTCGTGATTCAGTCGCTCCGTCCACCCAAAGGTCGCGAGATCCCGCCGATCCATCGCATTGAATCCATTTTCATTGGCTCCCCCAGCTCTAGATTGGTCGGCATTGTTGGCCGACCTATTGTCGGGAGCCCTGCGCGTTCTCTTGTTTTGAACCGTACTTACTACAACTATGTTTAGTGTTGTCATTGTTGTTCCCACGAGAAGCTAGGGAAAGGGGTTCGTCCATCCTTGTAGAGCCCCGCATGCAAGGATAAGGCTGCGCACTCGGAGAGGTCGCCCGGTATCACAGAGTCACCGTTCTAGACACCTCACCCAGTTGCCATTCAGCTTTCGGCACAGTTTCCACACGTCCGCTTGGGGGTTAATTCCTTCGGGAACACCCCTGGACAATTGTCCGCGACTGCCTATTTATTTTTGTAACCATATTCGGCAGAAACCCTTGGTACAGGAACCCTCTATACGCAACCCGAGGACGCGTTCAGTGGCTTTGTCATAGGCCCTTCTGTTTAATTCTAGAGGAATCAAAACCAAACCAAATATATATATATATATATCATACCTTAAATGTCGTTTTAAAACACTATAAATCTATAAAGGTATATATGTATTTTAGCTACAAACTGTATATTAATAAATACGGTCTGTAACTGATGAACATATGTTATAATAGTTACTTAATTTTAGCGTTTTAGAGAAAAATTTAAGTTATCATAATTGACAATATACTATCTTTTTGTTTCTAAAGAAACCTCAAAATTCTTTATAAAATGGACAAATTGGATTTATCCTCTGCTTGATTTTACACAGAATTTTGAATTTTGATAGCATTCAACATTTTTAAGAGAAAAATGTGTAGCTCTGTCATAATTAAAATAAATAAAACTTATCAGTCATTAAAAAATAGGTGAACATAAAACTTTTTCCGGTGATTTCTTAAAATTATGGGTCATAATTTATTATTTATAGCATATAAATAGCTATGTAACGATAAAATATTAAAAATTTTAATTTTAAAAATAAATAATAAGTTTTCATTATATAACTACTCACTAATAATTGTGAATCATCATATTTATGGTAACTTCTGTAATTGTAACTGCGGTAGTAACTCATTTTAAAAATTCTCTAACTTAAGCAATTACCGACGCGGAACGTCTGAAACTGCCAAAAACTGCGAAGTAACTCCGAGGAGTTGACCCACAAACCAAGAGGGCGCTTTTAGCAGTCGGATTTTGATGGAGTCTCTTATTCCATTACATGAGCAATCTCCCAACTCATCTCTAATATACTGTGCCGTTTGTATTCGTCACATACCGGGCGGGCAGAGTTATTTACAGCAGTTGGCCGTCGCTAATCCGACTCTCCCTTTTTAAATTTCTCTTCAAATTATCAACACTTTTTTTTTAATTAATGAATTTTCTCATTATACTTATTTATAATTATAACTTATATATTAATATACAATTTTCTAGTTGGATTAAAAAATGTTGTTTTTTTTTTGCGTATCTCATTCCATTTACGAGAAACGTCGTATTAACTCCAATTTTAAGTATTTAAAAAAAAAGTTAGGCATGTCGGCTACTCTATTGATTTAGTCTCTCTGCGTGTTATTTATGATCGAATTATTATTACAATTTCATCCTCTCTGCTCGCTACTTATGATCGTATTTCCATTTCAATTTCGGAGAGGATATTTTAAAGCCTTTAAAACATTTAAAAGAACTACCTGGACCTTTAAATATATCTACCTGGGCTTAAATACGGTGGCGAGTGCATACCACATAGACTGTGCGAATTGATAAATTTATGTTTCGAGATGGGAGACATCTCAGACGATTGGAAAACAGCGATTATCGTACCAATATACAAGAGAAAGCGAGATAAAAGCGACTGCAATAATTACAGAGGGATTAGCTTATTAAGTACCGTAAGTAAAATATACTCAAAAATACTTATTCGTAGGGTAATGAAAATAACAGAAGCAAAGATTTGGGAAGTCCAAAGTGGGTTTATGCCAGGAAGGTCATGTACGGATCAAATATTTAGCTTAAAGCAAATAACAGAAAAAAGTTTGAGAGTAGGGAAAAAGTTTTCTGTGCATTTGTTGACCTAGAAAAAGCTTTTGACAAAGTAGATAGAAGTAAACTTTGGGAAGTCTTGAAAGAGTATGGAGTCAATGGATGGCTCCTACAAGCTATAAAAACAATATATACAATTAGCAAAGCGAGTGTAAGAGTGAATGGGAAATTGAGTGACTGTTTCGATATTATTCCAAGAGTTAGACAAGGTTGCGTTATGTCTTCATGGTTATTTATATTATTTATGGGTAAGTGTTTAAGAAAGGTTCTTTTCGACGAAGAGGGTGTGGATCTCTAAACAGTAAGGGTACGTGGGTTAGCGTTCGCAGATGATAAGGTTGTTATAGCAGAGTCAATCGAAGACTTACAAAGAATGTTTAATAAACTAGATGCAAGCATGAAGAGCATGGGCCTCAAAATTAACGCAAATAACACAAATACTATGGTGTTCGACGGAAAGAGTGAGAAAACACTATGCAATATTTTATTAAATGATGACAGAATTGAACAAGTTGATAAGTTCGTATACCTTGGTAGCTTATTTACTAGGGACGGGAAAATAAATAAGGAATTAGATAGACGCATAAACGAAGGTAAGAAGATTATTGGTAGAGCAGGTCCACTTATCAGAAGTAGAAATATATCAAATAAAGCTAAAATGGCAACACATAATTCTATATTTGTAGCGACTGTACTATACGGTAACGAGACATCGATTTATCAAGAAAAAGATAAGAGTAACATTAACACAATTGACATGAGATTCATGCGGATAATATGCGGGAAAACTATGATGGACAAAAAAGTAACGAGATAATTTTAAAAGAATGTGGTGCAGAAGAGACGCTAGTAGACACATGGGAAAGAAATCGGTTAGGATGGTTCAGGCATATTGAGAGAATGCCAAATGAACGGCTAACGAAACAAGTGTATCAGGTAAAGTAAACAGCAGCGTGCCCAGAGGTAGACCGCGGAAAGAATAGTTAGAATGTGTGAATGAGACTCTAGTTAGAAGAGACATAAGAAGTCATAGAAACATGAGAGCTTGCATGAAAAAATGCATGGACGTAAAAGAAGCTAGGGAAGTATGTCAGGACAGAAAAGCATGGCGGTAAATAGTTAATAAAAAGAATGTCAGTAGAGTGAATGGCGCCTGAAACAAAAGACCTTGGCCACTAATGCACCCAAGTGGGGAACCTTACATAACGACTTTGTGAGGATCTTCACTTGGGGTGATTGCTAGAGAGATTGATCA
>NC_046666.1:114621499-114624593 GCF_010883055.1 Belonocnema kinseyi | reverse complement strand
GACAATTGTCCAGGGGTGGTCCCGAAGGAATTAACCCCCAAGCGGAGGTGTGAAAACCGTGCCGAAAGCTGAATGGCACCTGGGTGAGGTGTCTAGAACTGTGACTCTGGGATACCAGGCGACCTCTCAGAGTAAGCAGCCGCCTATCGCACTTTTCGCAGCAACGTCTGCGAAACCATGCTGAACTACTCCGTAAAAGGGGCTATGTAAGCGGAACGCCTACTCTACCACAGCTAGAAGAAGCCGGCAACAAAGAAAGAGAGGCGACACTAAGACCAACCGCGGGCAGGCATCCAATAGATGAAGAGCGATGCTTTAAGACCCGGAGAAACATCAACACCAAGGTTTCTCTCAAGCCTAAAGATCTGGCTGAAATGGATGACGAGCTTCGTGGACATTTTTCCGGTGAATCCGACCTCTGGGCTATCAATTATTGTGTGTATAATGCAGCGAGAGCTTTGGCCGATGCGCTCTGGCCAATCACAGGCATCGTAGAAAGTATACCTAAGAACAACATGACCTGATACCTCAGTTTGAGGTCAGCCCTGAAGATGTGAACGGCAATGTTCACGAAACGTCGGCAAACAATTCGTAGTTTTTTACTCAAGTGAAACCCGAAATATCTCTTATTATCAAAATGAATCATCGTGAAAGCATAAAATCTATTTCTTCCATTCTACCATTTCAATATCTTAGTTTACTCTTTTTCTTCTTTTCCTTTCTCTATGTACTACCTTCCATACCTCTTCTTCCGTCCTAGCCTTCTCCGCCTCTTCCTCAAACCTTTTATTCCCTTCCTCTTTCTTTGATAACACAAGTCACTATACTCTTTCTTGTTTTTCCTATATTCTTCCTTATTACTTTTTTCTTTTCTCCACTTTCTTAATTCCTTTCTAACCTCCTTTTTTTCTCTCTTTACAGTACTGATCCCACCATACCTATCGTTTGGAAGCCGCAAAACAAAGCCCATTTCAATCTTCCTACAAATCCACAAACTGCCCAGCAAAATCAATTTATTGCAAACGAATCGCCAAATACAAAATAACCAAGTTTAAACGGCAATACTACTCATCAAATGGGTCCGCAGGCGAGTGGCGAACCGATTATCAGATGCACCACAGCCAATCTCAGCCTTTACGACGAGCAACTATCCATTTAAGCAGTCCAGTTAATTCACCAACTATACTTCTTACAAGTACAGGTCTCCATAAAAAATGGTATAGCACTAGCAACTCCGATTAACGCTACTGAGTCGACAATGAAACTAATAGCATCAGGGGTTAAGGTAATACCATTAGATCTACCTGAAGCACAAGCATATAGTGAAAACGAAACGAAAGAAAACGAAGCGTCAAAAACCGCGTTTTCAAAAATTTGCATGACACAAACAGTAAACGCGACAAAACCTTCTGACAATGAGGAACCTAGATTAAACCTTCTAACAAAGATCCTGAAAGTACAGAACCTAAACGAATTAGAAAAGGGCCATGTCATCAATTTAATTAAGCCCTACCCAAACTCTTTTTATCTACAAGGTGATGCATTGTCCTCCACAAATTGTGAAAGTCAACAAATGAACTATATCAAAAATGTTTCTCCATATCATTGAATTCAAAGAAAATGTAAACACAGAGATAAGTTTTTTTCGTTTTTAAAATTGAAAGTCCATGTATAATAAATTCATCAGTAAATTAACAAAAATGAACTGATGAGAAAAAAAAAAGATGTATTTATGATAAAATTGTAAAATATTTATAAGAATGAGTAACTTGTAAATTTTTGAGGAATTTAGTTTTAAGAAATCACGAAGATATAAAAAAGTTTTCCAAAATATTAAAGATCAAAAACACAAGTCACATACCAAAAAAAGGTTTAAATAGTAACTTAATATATTAATTAAAAATCATACATAAATTTTTTATGCAATATTGGCATATGATTGAAATATCTACAACTATGATTAATTTTGACATATAATATAAATAATACCTAGTAGTTTCCTATAAATATTTCCTGATGAGGAAATCTAAAATGATTTCGAAACATGTTGGGCCCCAGTAGTATAAAAAAGTCGGAGAAAAAATAAGGGAATGAATTTTGAGTTTGTTCGATTGACTATTTCCTTTTTTCCCCTCTTTTTTTATTTGTTATATATCTGTCTCTACTGAGTCTATTAATTGTTTCATAGAAACATGATTCTCTCATTTTAAGTCATTTTGTGTAGTTATGTTACACAAATTGAATTTTTTGAGAATGTGTTTGGTTTAAAAACTGATTTTTGAAAGCAAAATTGTTAAGCATTATTGTGCAATTCAATTCACAATTTTTCTTCTTTATATTCGTGTTCTTTTAATTTCTGTACAAAGACTTATTCATTTTTAGGTCGAAACTATCAGGAAGGTTCAATTTTATTTTTTTATTTTTACACGGGCCTATAGGATTTATGATCCAAAAAGATAGTGCTGAAATAGTAGTCCAATTTTAGCAGTACTATTTTCAAACATAAATTCCATCACAACTTGCAAAGGTTTTGAAAGAAGTTTGTGCTTTACTAATTGGTAGTTGTTAGAATATTTTCAATTTTAGAATAAAACTTATTTTCAAATTATGATTACACGAAATACCTGCATGTTTTTGTTCTTCATAAACTCGTCTACGCCTGTTCTCCTCTTCTTCGATACGCTTCTCCTGTTTTCCGGTTTTCTCTTGTTAAGATTTATCAACTTTAGCCATGTATGCTGTTCGCACACTGGTTTTCTCAAGCGACAAGGCTCTCATCACACACTCAAACTGAGAAATCACGTGACTTCAAACATTCATTTAAATAATAAGGAAACACAAAATAGCTTTGAAATAGGCAAAGTCGATAAATTTAATAATTTTTAATAGCAGAAAATCTCATAAAGACGAAACATTAGAACTTTAAAAAAACAAAAATAAGAAAAATGTATTTTTTATATTTTTGGATCATGCTTAGGGCGCTGCTGGGAGAGTTATATTTTTCGAAAATTTAAAAGTTTCCTACGGTAATCAAATGAAATTATAAAGTGCTGGGTGGCACACATCCGAATTTTGAAGAAAAAAATATTACCGA
>NC_046666.1:114613011-114621399 GCF_010883055.1 Belonocnema kinseyi | reverse complement strand
CCACCCCTGGACAATTGTCCGCGACTGCCTATTTATTTTTGTAACAAATGTCCAGGAGTGGTTCCGAAACAATTAACCCCCAAGCGGAGGTGTGAAAACCGTGCCGAAAGCTGAATGTCACCTGGGTGAGGTGTCCAGAACGGTGACTCTGGGATACCGGGCGACCTCTCATAGTACACAGCCTTATCTTTGCATGCGGGGCTCTACAAGGATGGACGAAACCCTTTCCCTAGCTTCTCTTGGGAACAATAATGACAACACCAAGAATAGTTGTAGTAAGTGCGGTTCGAAACAACAGAACGCACAGGGCTCCCGGCAATGGTTCGGCCAACAATGCTGACAATGCAGAGCTCTACTTTATCTCAATACACAAAATCGAGCACCGAGTGGGAGAAAAATTACCTCATGTGGATGTCATGAGTCGCGCACCTGTAAGTGTTGAGAAAGATAGCGAGTTATTAGAGCGAGAAATAGGGATCTTTTCTATTGTAAATTCGGAAGACGAAATTTTAATGTGTCGGTTCGTAGACGAAAATCTTAAGCGGAAACGCGAGTTGTTAAATAAACCTGAAAATGAATTACTTGGTCACGAGAAAAGCGAAATTAAAGATTACACAGCCACACAAAAAAAAAGTTTGCGGATCTGGTAGCAAGACACACGTATTCCTATGGATTTTGGGGCGCTGAATTCAAATTCGGTATCAGAAATCACCCATTACGTCATGGTTGAGCCATGACCTCAAAAAACGACGGAAAGTCATGCACTGAGGCAAATAAATTTCAAAATAATGCCAGTGATGCAAATTTTCACTTCAAAAACATATCGACAACTGTGAAGGATCAACCCTTGCCTGATATCAACTTATTTAACATAACTTTACCCAACAGAACCTGACCTCACCTAACCTGAATTAACAGAAATTTATAAAGCTCTGGAAGCATATTTTTCCAGTAGCAAATGTGTGCTACATCGAATGGGTCAACTCGAGCCTAACCTAGAAATAAATCTAACCTAACCTAACTGCACGTAACACAATTAAACTCATTGTGTTGTCCCGTTGTGTTTGCGGTACCGTTTCATTCAGCTTCGGCTTAACCTACATAGAGGTTTAACCTGTCCTCACCTAATAAAACCTGACCTAACCTAATCTAGCCGAATGAAATTCAACCACACGTGTAGCTATGTAAGCGTACGGTTCTCAGTCTTAAATGTGTGCTATATTTAATTGGTTAACTCGATCTTAACCTACAAATGAATCTAACTTAATAGAACCTAATGTGCGTCTAAATTTTTAACCACCTGTATTACAATGAAATGAATTTTATTGTGTTACAACGAGAACACTCAAGTTAAGTTGTGTTGCGTTAAGCAAAATTTCGTTAGGTTATGTTAAGTTAGATTCATTTGTAGGTTAAGATCGAGTTAACCTATTAAATATAGCACACATTTAAGACTGAGAACCGTACGCTTACATGGCTATACGTGTGGTTGAATTTCATTCGGCTAGGTTAGGTTAGGTCAGGTTTTGTTAGGTTAGGATAGGTTAAACCTCTATGTAGGTTAAGCCGAAGCTGAATGAAGCGGTACCGCAAACACAACGGGACAACACAATGAGTTTAATTGTGTTACATGAAGTTAAGTTAGGTTAGGTTAGGTCATGTTTTTTAGGTTAGGATAGGTTTGGCCTCTTTGCAGGTTAAGCCCAAGCTGATTCAAATGGTACCGCAAACACAACGGGACAACACAATCAGTTTAATTGTGTTTCGTGAGGTTAGGTTAGGCTAGGTTAGATTTAGTTCTAGGTTAGGCTAGAGTTGACCCATTCGATGTAGCACACATTTGCTACTGGGAAAATATGCTTCCAGAGCTTTACGTGAAGTTCAATAAATTTCTGTTAATTCAGGTTAGGTGAGGTCAGGTTCTGTTGGGTAAAGTTATGTTAAATTAGTTGATATCAGGCAAGGGTTGATCCTTCACAGTTGTCGATATGTTTTTGAAGTGAAAATTTGCATCACTGGCATTATTTTGAAATTTATTTGCCTCAGTGCATGACTTTCCGTCGTTTTTTGAGATCATGGCTCAACCATGACGAGATGGGTGATTTTTTATACCAAATTTGAATTCAGCGCCCCAAAATCCATAGGAATACGTGTGTCTTGTTACCAGATCCGCACACTTTTTTTTTGTGTGGCTGTGTTATTTATTGAAAGAAGTTTCACAAAAAGTTTATAATTTGACTATTTTCCAACGAATAGGGTCAGTCTTTCGTCGTATATGGTACCAAGGCGATGTCGTGTACAAATAGAGGTTATTAAAGTAAAAATGATTATTGTGGTATTTTATAGAACTTCTTTTCCAAATACAATAATTAGAAGTAAATTAGTGGGTCGCGCGCGTAAGAGCTTCTAGTAACATTTTAATGCAACTTATGCTGTTTTTCCATCAAATTAATTTGTTTACATTCAATGTTACTCTTTACGTCTTTTTTCGTCTCTTGTATTATTTTCAAATACTTTTTGGGTTAATATTATTGGTCTATTAATTTTTTTTCGTACCTTGTGTTGTTTTTCACCAAATTTAATTTATTTTATTTTCAATGTTATTTTTTAAGATTCTAGCAAAAACTGCGCGTCCTATCAAAAAATTACTAATGAGAAATTTGGAGCTCTTGTTTGGAAGAGCAACTTTTGTGTATCCATTTTTTTCACAGCTTGTTTCATTTGTCCAAAAATTCAATTTCTTTGTTTTCAATTTCGTTTTTTGCGAGTAAAATAAAGACTTTAATTTTTTGAAAAAATGATAACAGTTGATATGATATTCTTTTAGGCCTTTCAAAAACTGTGGGCTTTCATTTTCATTTGGTTTTTTGGATTTTGAAAATGCTATAAGTTTGATCATTTTTATTTTCTCAAGAAAAGTCAGAAGGATAAATTGTTTGTATTTAAAAGCACTATGAATAACTGCACAGAGAATTTGGAAACAAATAATCACTTTTTTAATTTTCATCCAAAATTGCTGGCTAACGACTTGGCCTTTAGTTGTCAACACTAAAAGTGTGTGCCAAAGGCCAATCTAATAGATTAATTTTTCCAAAAGTTGTTGTGCTCACAGAAATACGTACAGACATGCACATTCGTAAAAACCTGTTTTTCGAGCACAGGGGGGTCTTAAAACGTGAAAATTGGACAAAACCGGGAGGGGCAGGGTAACGCAAATTTTATACCTTCTCTTATGAGAATGTAAAAATATGTATTTTACCTCTTATTTTCTCTACGACGTCTAAATCCAAATTCTTTTCCAATTTTTTAAATTTCATAGTTAAAAGCCTTAAATATAATAATTCGGAAACTAAGGGTTTCGATTATGTCAGATATCTAACTTTTTTTTAAATGTTTCAAATTGGAATTAATACAACGTTTCTCGTAATTGGAATGAGATACCCCAAAAAGATAATATTTTTGAATTTAACTCGAAAATTTTATATTAGTATATAAGTTATAATTATAAATAAGTATAATGAGAAAGTTCACCAATTTAAAAAAAGTGTTAATAATATGAAGAAAAATTTAAAATGCAGAGTCGGGTTAGCGACGGCCAACTGCTGTAAATAACTCTGCCCGCCCGGTACGTGACGAATACAAAAGAACCATTATATTACCGTCGCATCACTCTTAAAAGGACCTCTAAAAGAACCTTGGAAAGGAACCAAATCTCTCTAACTATCTCTGAAGCTAAATCATTTTAAATCGAACATGCAGATAGTCTCAAACCGGCCAGGCTATTTCGCCTGAGAAAACTCTGAGATTTCTATCGGTAGTGTATTATCAGTTATTTAAAATTAAATGTCTCAAAATCATTAAAATTTATTATTAGAATGGTATTAGTAGCGAAACATTTTCATAATTTGAAAACTTATAAACATTTTATAAAGTACTAAGCAATTTTGCAACTTATTAAGATGCGCAGACCAATTGTCGTAGCATAAAACTTAATTTTGAGATAAGAAAACTTGATTAAAAGACGATTTGTCATGAAAAATATATATACATACATAATCAACAGGATTGAGAAAAAAATTGTCTGACACATGATTTCTATTCAATTTTTCCCGCAGAATCGAATCGATGTAGTAGTTTTTCGTAACCTATATTTTAAAATAAACTGTTTAAGGCCTTGCGACGAGAGGGTCACGTGACCAAACCTGGTCCTCAATTTTTCTTTCCCAACTTACGTCTAAACGAAATGAGGTATCGCTCTGAAAGTTTGGGAAATGAAAGAGAAGGTAATAAAGTCCATGTTTCTGCTTTGTTCCGGTGCAAGTTTTGAAAAAAAAAGAATTTCGAAGAAAATACAAGTGCAAGTTTCATTCCCAACTTACGCCCACACGAAATGAGATATCCTGTTAAAAATTTGGCGCGCTAAATAGAAGGCATGCAGAAATGTGTCTCTGGTCCTAAATAATTAGAATTGTGAAAACAGTTTTTTTTCGTTACTATTTTGAAGCAATGCCGACGGTGCTGTAAGCCACTGGAATCAATTTTCAAAGTTGTCAATTTGCCAGTTATGAGGTTTATATTGTTAAAATGTCATTGTTTATGATAAAAAAGAAAAATAACTTTGTTTAGGATTTTAAACTTCGCGCGAAACTAATTAGATGCCGAATGCGATGTCTGCGTGGATGAGTAACTAGCTCTTGTTGGAATCCCTACACAATTGGCATTTTGCATTTTGATTGCACTACTTGATTCTGAAATTCTTGCTATTAAAATTTGTCCCAATGTATTTCTGTAATGAATTTATTATTAATACGGAATCAAAGTTTCAATAACAGACTCGATTGTAACACATATTTTATTCTCATAATCTAAAAAAATTACAATTTTGAGCATACTCCAATCCATTCCTTGTAAATATATTTAATAATTCTAACTCTACATTAAATCGAAAAACCTTGAGATCTTAAATAATAATTGAAAACATAAGAACTTGATCAGTTTCGTCATATGATAACATTTGACTAATCTAATGGTAAATATAGTAATGTTACCTGAAACAATTGAATTAATTATTAATTTATTTGAGGTTAGGTTTCAATGAGCCCGCAGAGTGTAATTACTTACTCTCATCTTCCTCGCGCAGGTTTCGAGGTATACGGGCTGGTGTTTGGTTCCTCCGAGCACGTGGCTTACTCGCCTTATGCGTTTTTAATCACTGTTAGAATATGGTATTATAAACGAGTAGTATGTATACAAATTTAACTGCACTATCAGAAATCATCAAGCAGCACTAGTTCTGCGAGCGTATAAAGATGGCGTTTCAGTAGGAAATCGGTCTGTCCCGGTAGGGGCCACAGAGTTCTACCGATCAGGGCCAGATAGGGAAATCCAATTTGGGCCAGATCGGTATTAAGTTTGAAATCGGGTGATTTCTGCACGGGTAGGGCCGACATATACCTAAATCCACCACTGATATTATTTTTTTATTAGTTGTTATCATATCATCCCTATAATATTCTAATGAAAGAAATGGAAAATAATAAAAATTTCATTAAATGATAAAATATATTACTACCTCGTCTGACAAGTAATAATCTATAAATAATATTCGATCCATAAATCTGCCTTTACACATTTTTTTCCAAGCACTGTAAATATTTCTGTTTATTCAATTCGCTCAATAATGTAGGGTTTTATAACATTAATAATGTATATATAGAAGCAAAGAAACTTCTGTTCTTAAAACAGATTCCAAGCATTAAGCATTTCATGAAATTACACTGCAGTGATACAATTTTATTTTTCTTGGTATTTTGGAAATAATGAAAGTTTTAATGTCTTTTTTCAAACTTCAAATATATGGAAAAATATCTATGATGTCTTCTTCATATACTAAACTAATAGACTACTATAGAAGTTTCATAGTTAGTAACTTAATTTGCATCATAGAGTTTCATTCAAAAAATGATAATTTTTTTTAAAATATTAGTTTTACCAGATTTACCAGCTTGACCCGTCATTACTGGTATTACCGGTAAAACTGGTAAATTTGCCCCTCATACGGGTAAGGTCCCATCTCTAATTTGGAGTCTCATGAAAGGTTTCAAAGTTTCCAAACTGGCGGTGGGAAAATTCAAACAGCATATATTATTATTAATATTATTGATTACTATTATTATTTAAACTAAATTATTAACTGTTTGCACAAAAATAATTTGTGGTTTGTTTATCTTTCTTTATTACTAAGAAAAAAGTGAATCAGATAATTTAGTTAATTATTAAGAAAGGCTAGACACAAACATCTTATTTTTCAATTTAAAAATATATATATATTTCTATGAACTAACGTCTTTTAAAGATATCTTGTATAAATTACATTTTTTACACTAATCACACAAATACGTCTAAGTATGCGAGTGATATTGATTTGTTTTCGATTTTTCGCATTTACGTTGCTTCCGAAAATTGTTTGGCACTAAATTCAAAATATGTTGGAAATTTCAAGTCTATATTTACTTATCGCATAAATAATATTATTATTTATGCAATATCTGGTATCGTCAATTTATACTATTCATACAAAATGTTTATCACTATTGATTTCGACAAAGAGGTTATGTGATTAAGGTTATGTTCAAAGAATAATTCATCTGACCAATTCAATTAGTCAAACTTCTAAAAGTATTAGTAAGTTCTTCTTACTAATTCACGTTGGTAGTCGGTGGCTTACTATTTCATTTAGTAGAAAGTGAAGAAATGACTAATTCAGTAGTCAAATATAAGGCTACTAATTGAATTAGTCAGATTCTTACTAATTTAGATTGAGAGAGTAAAGATTCTGTCAAAAGATTGTTCGACATAAGCCGAACTTTTCCGATTTGCAACCACGTCCTATGAGCGAGGGTTTTTTACTCCGAGGTCAGCGCGTATATTAAGTTAACTCAGGTAGGAGTCTTTATCAGGGACTTATTCTAGAATAGTACATTGTGCTGCTGCAAGTGTGAAAAGTAGGCAGTTTTACATGGAAGTGAAGTTTGCAGAATGAGCCGAGAGCGAATCGACAAGTTGTTGTATCAAGTGGGATGTGAGCCGGAAGCGACCTGAAGATGAACCTATGGCTAGCACTGTGTGATTCATTATTAATCATTATTAATCACCAAGAAATTCTAGAAATTTAAGGTATCTAAAAATTTCCGAAAGAAATTCTAAAATTTTCAACAATTAATGGTAATTTATGGTAAGTTATCACATTGGGTTGGTCCGTAGAAATCACTGCTCACAGTCAGCCTATCAAGTGTCAACTTTTAAATCAAGCTTTGAGGTTATTTTTCTATATGGGAATCTGTAATTTCTACGAAGTGATTCGTTCGAAATGCGCATGTGCAGTGACTAGAAAAAGTGATTTTGGTCGAAGTGCGCAAGCGCTGAAGCTACTAACAGTGATGACCTGTGGCAATGATTGTGTGGCTACGCACGAGTGAAGTAATGCAAAACAGCGTAAAAAATTTTCAGGAAAGAGACAAATTCATTAAAACCTTATGCATCTAGAGTACTCAGTCCTAAAACTCCGGGTGAAGAAAGCACAGGAGAACAACATCATTTTGATCCCAGACTGTATCGTTAAAAAAAGTACAATAAAGTAGGAAATTATGTACACGGCTAGCGCGAGCTGGTACTAAAAACCGCTGCTGTCAATGAAACGTGATTATTCGTTCAAAAAAAAGAGGAAAAGTTTTTTCAGAATTCGTTGGTATATGCTTATGAAATTCCGTGTCAAATGGACCCCCCCCCCCCCATAGAGATATTGTTTACCTCTCGAAGAGAATATACCACGTTATAAGTGATGTTCATGTTGAATTTTAACGTAGAGTCTATAAAGCTTAATATTCTTCTGTATAATCCGTTTTGTTTAACAGAATTTCAAGTTCAGATTAAATATTTTTATTAACGTCAATCTTGTTAGTTCCCTACCGATAGAAATCTCTAAGTATTCTCCGTGGAAAAAGGCTGGTCCTTTTCAAGGTCCTTTTAGTGGTTCTTTTAAGAGTGATGCGACGGTAATATGATGTTTTTTTTTGTATTCGTCAAGCATCGGGTGGACAGAGTTAATTAGAGTAGTTGGCCGTCGCTTACCCGACTCTCCCTTTTTAAATTTTTCTTCCAATTATTAACACTTTGTTTTTAATTGATGAATTTTCTCATTATACTTATTTATAATTATAACTTAAATACTAATAAACAATTTTCTAGTTGGATTCAAAAATGTTGTCTTTTTGGCGTATCTCATTCCATTGCCGAGAAACGTCCTATTACCCTACCGATAGAAATCACTGAGTATATTCTAAAGATTCTCTAGGGTCAGAGAAGCTCAGAAAAATTCTCTGCAAGCAG